>NW_026874953.1:0-174950 GCF_032173495.1 Musca vetustissima
TAGTTTGGATCTTTGGCGAAAAAACACACACAGACACAAAAAACGGATCGGTTCCAGCAAAAAATAAACACTCACAGAACTATTTATCTGTTCAATAATCATAACCATCTACACAGTAAATTTTTGTCAAATACTATTATTGTTATTCCCGCTTATCGGAAGTCACTTGGAACCAGACAACCACCATACATTTTTGGGCCGGCAAATTGTCTTTGTTTTTTCCGTTTTAAAAAATCAACCGACCACCACTTCACCTCCGCAATCAATCAAATAGACGGTTGGATAACTTCAAATTCTAAACCCTTTTAAAAAGGGGGATGCACCACACACGAAATGCATTTAGCGTAATTTTGTTGTAATTGATAATAGTTTGATAAAATTTAGAACAACAAACACGAAATTCGATAAAAACTGTATTTTCTGTGGGAATTTTATGTTTTCAATTTTTTTTTTGGAAAATTCTTGGCACATTAGATTTTCTTTTCAAAATTTAATTCAAGTTTTCACAATTTTCAAATTCAAAATTTTTTTCTGTTACGCACAGTTTATTGTTGTATTTTTTATGTTACTTTGTGTTTTTTTTTTTTTTTTTGGTAAATTCAAAATTAAAAACCGTTCTCTCTCACTGCACTGAAAAGACGTTCATCGCGTTTGCTCGTTCGTACTCGACTGAATTTTGAGTATTGGCCTAACCATCGTTTTAGTAATACACCAGCAGCAACTTCGGCGTTTCCCATCATCATCACCATTGTCGTTGTAGCCGACGTCGTCGTTGTTATTTGCCATGGCCGGAACATCATTATCGTGTTTGTTGTTTTCATACTTGCAACATGTCTGCCATACACACAGTCACACAAAACACAACCCCCGACGATATTGGCATAGTAAGCCAATGGATGATGGTTGCGGGAATGACTGACTGACTGGCTGTGTGGTGCCACCGTATTTGTTGCATGGGGAAAATACTGTTTGTTGTTTGCTCTTCGCCTTCTTTGGCGTGTGTTCGTGCGTGTGTGTGTGTGTGTGTTGTTTCTCTCTATTACTGCTTGTTGACGTTTAACCCTGTTTTGCTAAGGTGCAACAATTGCGTGAGTTTACTTTGACACATTGGGCGAATGTTTCTGAAAAGGTGGAAGAATAATATTCATAAATACAAATTAAGTAAAGGCGATAATAAATGCGATAAAATTAAAAAATCGTATATTACCATTTACAGCCTCTACTTAATTTAATAAAGTTTGTTATTCAAATATAGTAAATGCTTCAGAAGGTTATGTAATAATAATTCTAACAGCCAATTATGTGCAGTTTTGGTTTCGTAGATTCCATTCAGGAATTTGTATACCCTCCACCATAGTATGGAGGGTATATTCGTTTTGTTTTTCCATTTGTAACGCATCGAAATAATCATTTCCGTCCGTTCTTGATTAGCGTAAAATTCTATGACGATTTAAGCATGTCCGTATGTCTGTTGTAATCACTCTAGCGTCTAAATGAATTGAGATAGACCGCCAAAATTTTGCATATAGTCGTCTTATAAATATGGGTTCATTTTTTCGGATAGCCCCCATATAAGGGTACCCCCAATTTTGCGGTATTTTTGGGGTTCTGTCGGATAGGCCCCATATAGGGGGCCTATCCGACAAAATTTGAAAATTTGTAAATTTTAACTCTTTGGCACCTCTCCCCAAAGTGTTAAAATTTTAAATAGTTAATTGCAAATAGTAATATTTTAACCAAAAATTGATTACTTTCGAAGAAGGGACCCATCGGTCCACTCCTACTGGTACATCCCACATGAAGATTCAATATTTGAAAATTTTGTAAATTCAATTTACAACGCCTATGGGACAATCTTTTGTGGTACATTCTAGCCATTTTGTATAAATCATTATATTTTTAAGCTCATTTTATTTTCCCATTGTATTTTTGAATCTAAATAATTTCTCATATCTATTATTTATGGATTCTTCTAAATTGTGTTTTCGCTAGAGGATTCAAATCGATTGCAACAATTATTCAGTAGAGCATTCAATGAATTCTCCGAAATTGAATAGACATTCAAAACACGCAAACTCCAAATACTACTAACCAAATGATATGACTGCAGGAGATAACTGAGAGAGTGACAGGATTCTTGTTTGATGTTTCATTGTTATTGTTAGGCCAATGAAAAGAGAAAGTTTGGCCTCAATCGCACTAAAATAAGCGATAAAACAAATTTTAATGACGATGCTCTGATTGACAATGTGACGAAAAGGCATTGATTGTTTTTGTGTAACATGACGTCACGTCAATGCGGATAACGACCATGTAAACGATTCCCGGCTGCACCACTCACGGCGGCTAAATCGTTCAATCATTACACTGAGCATCATGTTACACAACGCCTGACGCGGACCGGGTTGAGTGACAGTGCTGTGTGTGTGCGTGAGCGTTTGTGATACTTTTGATGAGTGATAATTGGAAATTGGATGCAGGCAGCATCAGCAGCAGCCGACATCGTCATCCGTCAGTAGTACTCCTCGTAGTTGCGGATGGTAGTGGTATTGGATGTTGCATCGTTTTTTGGAGACCATAAAACGAAAAGGTTCTAATGTTGTCACAACGAAATATGAAAGCCGATCGACGAAGGCGGCATTCCCTCGATACCATTGATGATTGTGTCTCATTGCCCATAATCCGCTTTTAATGACGTTGATGATCATTAGACGGGTACTCAAATAACCAACAAATTTAAATCTTCGATTTTTGTTTTTCTCACTGTTATAAACAAAAGAGTTGCGCATGCGTAATACGGTATGTCTGAGTGAGTGAGCGAGCGTTTGTGTATTTGTGTGTGTTCTTTACAAATCCCATAGCCAAAGATTTTCCTTCGTTTACTGGATTTTTATGTTTTTGGAAAAATAGAAAAAAAGACAAAAATCTTAAGGAAATTTCCACACTAAAACCATTGATTGTTGTTGGTCTTTTTTTGATTTGTTTACATAAAGTTATAATCATAGATAGATGACTGAGTGACTGGCTGAGGGAATGACTAGATGGATGGTTGGATGGCTGGTTGACTGACTGCTTAGTTGACTGTTGGACTAGATGTATGAATGAAATGTAAATGAGAGTGTGTGCGCGTATATTTCTATAGCTCAACGAATGTATGAAAGCGCAAACACCTATCTATTTGGATAAAATTCTTCACCGACCCTATGGAGTATGTCTGTGTGTTCTTTTATGAGTTTTCTTAGTCTTTTTCTTAACTCTTTGCTGTAGTTGTTTATTGTTGATTTTATATCGTTTTATACCCGGGCCATAAACCTAAAACGACATTTGTCGTCACAGTTATTGTTGTCTTTGCTTATATTGACACACTATTTGAAATTATCCCAAATAAATGCATTACCTCTACGAAGCGGAAAGCGTTCTCATTGCACAATTTACACCATTTCACAGTAGAGCAGAAGGGCTATAAAAATTCGATGTGGTCTTAGGAATTATATGTTTATATATAAACATATTTTAAATGCAGCATTTGTTATTGTAGTTTAACAAAATACCGATCCGTAAAAATAGAAAAATTGGATTCAACATTTATATTAAATATTTTAATATTTGAATAAAAAAATATATGCCCTCTAGTTGCTGCAATATATGCCATTTTTCCTATCCCCTATTCCCACTTTTATCCCTGAGTGCGCCAAAGAGGAAAACGTCAAGTTGTGAACTAAAGTTTCCAATGGACAGTAAATGATTTATGCCGATGATGCGTCGAGAATTCCGTCGAAGAGTAATGTGGAGCTACAGAACATCAGTTTTACATTTTCCATTCCTCAGGATGGAGGGTATAAAAAGCATGGAGGCAGGGGGTATTTATATTTGAGTCCAATCACCGCGCAGTTGAAATGGGCCTGCGAACGGGTGGCATCCATGATGATGAACCAGAGGTTTTCTACAACTTCAATGTAATAAGGATCTGTCGATACCAACGACAAATCAATGGCGCGTACAGCACGCCCTTCCCACAGACAGAAATTTCACAAAAACGGGCTCAGATCTGTCTTCAAAAGAACCATAGATGAAAATGTACGAAGGCAAACCACAATGGCCGAGCAGAAAAGGCTCCGGAACACCCTAATACCCTGATCGTTATCACATCCTCAAATAAAACATCAGGAATCTCAGTGTGATAATAAGGTAACTTATTAACATATATGAGAAGGGTTGTTAGACCGGTTGTCTGGAAAGCTTTGAAGGCATCTCCAAGACGACATCAGGAATCTCAGTGTGATAATAAGGTAACTTATTAACATATATGAGAAGGGTTGTTAGACCGGTTGTCTGGAAAGCTTTGAAGGCATCTCCAAGACGTATGGAAAGGCATTCAAGATGACAACGAAGTAATCGTCGAAGATAACTCCTTGAAGGTCGGGTCTGCTAAAGCACACCGTGCTCCGAATAAATCTTTTGGCATCCACATAGTTCCAGACATTGCCGTGACGAAAGCCGGAGAAGCCATTATCATTTTCCTGGCGGTACTTTTTAGTCACTGCCTCAACATTGGCTATTTCCCAATATCATGGAAGGAAACAATAGTTGGAGCAATCCTAAAGCCTGGTACAGATGCGTTCATGTGCGGAAGTTACAGACCGGCTCTATATAACCTGCTCTGCACATTTTCAAAACTTGTAAATTTGGAATGGAATATCAATACAACTAGACCAATTCAAACATACATAAAATATTTAATATTCTATGTGTTAACAACTTATCGAAAACTTGCCTAAAAATTCCTCCAGACATAGTCTATACCCAGCACTGACTTCCAAAATAAATTTTGCTAAGGCTACGGAACAGAAGTTTATTTTTATTAAAATCTCAAGTAAATGGTGTTTTTGTTGACAAAAAGTAGAAGTCAATTAAACACTTTTAGATAGCAAATAAATAAAAGGGCTTGGTCTTAGACAATTTTTAAAGTCGAGGCACACTTTTAATATAGATATTTCGATTTTAGTTATTTTTTTCACTTTATATAAATGATCTAACACCCTTGCCACAAAAATATAATGAGACACAGAAAGGGACAGACGGACAAACAGATGGGCTAAACACAACACAAGGTGTCATAAAGATAACAACCGGCAAAGTGGGCTCAAAACTAAAACACTTAAGAATCAAGGGTCGATCGAACATAAGTGTCTATTTGACAATTAGAAATCAATTACCATTAAACGAGCAAGATATTTGGGAGAGAAGAGAAAAGTGTACAACTGGGAATATGAATTTTCCAACACACAACATGAAATGAAAGGAATCCCAAAGGTATCCCTTTAAATACCTTGTAATCAATTCAATGTGGTTATGTTCGTTGACGCCATGGTATTAAAATTGAAGTAAAGTATCATTCAATGGAGATTTCCCAGTGATTTTTTTGACAGCTGTAACTGTTCAACTCCTCCTCGTCCATTTACAGCAAATGGTGATCGGCACTCAAATCACGTTTGGATTGATAGTTTCCTCACCCTTGGCAGGCCGGTCTGCCAGCCAGCCTGCGGGTGAAGTGTGTTGAATGAAGGTTTAATATTTTGATTGATGTGACATTCAATAGTGGATTATATTCGTAATAAGCCGATTATGTGGCAAATTAATAATTTAATCTGCTTCTTGTCGAACTTCATTATTCGAGACAGTTGAGACCTTAAATGGACTGTTAGGCAATGTGTCAGACAGACAGATGCAACGGAATGAATCACACACATGCACATTTCCATGTATTCAATGTTCTTTCTTCTTGTCGTTTCAAGAATGTTATTTTTTTGGAATATTTGATCCGATTTATGGTAATATTAATGGTGTAATAACTTTAGATTACACTAGTTTACAGAGAATTTTTTTTGAAGGGTTTGATGTGAAAATTAAGAACGAAAACTAAGAATGTTCGCTTTGGTAACTCAAATGTTCCCATAAGTTAGTCTCTTCCAATTCTATGACCAAGAATGTGGCACATGAGAATTAATGTGTATTAGACCACACGTTTTAATACAATTTATTAAATGAGTTTTTTATCCGCTATTGTCGAGGAAGTAGACATTTTGCACAGCAAAACAATTTTACCGGACCATTATTAAAAAATATTTACAAACATAGGTCCACCTTTTGATTCAGAAATTATAATTATATTGAAGGCATTCGATACCGTCTACCATGACAAATCTTTTGGGGACTTCGAGAAGACCATACACTATATGTGTGTGAACGTCATTCATTTGTGAAATTACGAAACAGTTGTGCAAGGTGGGGTGATCTCTGCAGAATTGTTCAACCTCTACCTTTCTGATATCACAACACCGGACGGCATAATGTATGCAGATGATATAACGATCATATCGTCGTGTCTTATTATTGATGACATATGTGAGAGGATAAACGTCTAAGTAGCTGATCTGGTGCAATTCTTCCATCTCAGGAATATAAAACTATCTGCCAGCAGTCACACTGTTCGTCAGTTGAACGGCTGAAATGAAGCTCCCGCTGAACATGACACTGTGCAAAAAAAAAAAAAAATCCCAAAAAATTATGATAGAGGGGCTAAACATGGAAGACACATGTATCGGCATTTTGAAAGTTTAGGTCGGGAGGTAACTTAAAAAGCGTTGGCACATTTTACAACGACAACGTATATTCTGAGAAACTTTATGGCGAACATTGTTGTAGAATATTCTGACCTGCTATAACCCCGTTTTAAATGAGTTTTCAATCACTTCTGCAAATGGAGACCGGAAAGACCCCTTTAGAGAGTGGATTGAGTAATAAGGCCAAAGACGTCATTTACCTAAATATCTTGGAAATGGGAAATATTGCCACGCCTTTTTAGTTAACCTCCCGACATAAACTTTCAAAATCATAATTTTTTGGAATTTCCCGATAATTATGAAAATAATTTAAATGTTGTGTACTGGTCGATAGAGAGCAGGATCCGGCCACCAACTACCCAAGATATTGGGTGTAATGTTCGACAGTCTCTTGAAGTTATGCTCACAAGCCACTGCTATTTGTGCTGGTCAACAGGGTGCTGATAAGGAGACCTTGTTGACCTCTTATAAATCCTGAGAATTGCAACAGGAGTCTCCTTATGCCACCATACCGCCGGGAATACCTCTCATATAACCTTATGGACATGCTTCCACCGCCCAGTACGACAGAAGAGACCTCCCGGACCACAGAGCCCTAAACCCTGGTCTGTTTTCGACTTCAACTGAATGAAAATGTAACGAGATTCCAATTTCGGCTCCAAGCCCTAATTTTCAGCTTTGAGCATATGAAAGTTATTAAAGTTTATGTTAGAGGGTATTTGAGTAGGATCTGCTTCGTACTGATATATAATTTTGATTTCTTAGAAAATCTATCATTTAGACCCTCGAACGTGTCTTTGCCACCGTAACAAATACACGAAATAATTTCAAGAATTTTTATACCTCAGCTACTGCATTAAAAATTCTTCTGAATTTAACTATGCCACAAATGCCGCAGATCCGCATTGAACAGAGAGACAATATTGAGATCTCAATGAAATTCACGCGCACAAAAAACATGTCATATTTATCCGCAATTATGACAGCTTTTGTTTTACTTTATTCGTTGCAATCGAAACGGCCAACGATCATAAAATTCGTTATAAATGCGGGCGAACGTTTTATGGTCAATATCTGCTTTGTTGTGCAAAACTCGCAACGCGACATGCGGCATGTGGCAGACAGAAAGGCAGTAAATATGAAATCCATGATGGAATCAAACAATTGATATAATGCGAATGGCCATAATGACAATGATGATTATTTTGAGAAATTGATGACAGTAGATGCGGGACGGTATCATAATAATTTTATTTTTTGATATGTTTTTATGACATTTTCTCTATGTGTTATTCTTCATTTTGTTTTTGCTTTGTTTTGGGGGGTTTCAAGGAATGTTACATCTCGGGTTTTTTATACCATTTAACATTGCAAATATGCCATTGAGTTTCGAATGTTTGAACCGTTTGCAATGGATATAAACGAAATCTTTAATTAAAACTTAATGTACTTTTAATATTGAATAACGAAAAAATAAATAAAAGAACAAATAGAAATAACAAAATGCACGCTACCATTCCAGATCCATGTCAATCCAACAGTCTGGCTTACAGAAATTACTATTTGGACAATTTGTTTCGTCGTTTTTTTTTGGGAATTATATTGCAACAACGTACAGTGGTCTGTAAAATGTAGAAATATGCCAATATTCCCCCTTTTCAAGACACAATTGACCACATTTTAACTCTGTGCCAGATTCTGGAAAAGACCCACGAAAAACATATGGACACATTCCACATATTCGTCGACTATAAAGCCGCACTCGACAGCCCTATCCGTTCAGACGTGTTTAAAGACATGTCTGCGTTCGGCATTCCTGCAAAATTAATACGGCAATGCTGGATATCTTTAACTGACGGAGCACTTCAATACCGAACGAGGATTCTGACATCCTGCTGAGAAAGGTCATACGAGATGCAAAGGTGAATAGAAATGGCACTCTGTACACCAAACAACACATGTTACTCGCTTCGGCTCCTGTGTCCCGTACACAAAAAGGAGACAGGACGATATGTGCCAAAGTCGGAAAGGACCTCTTGGAGTCCTCCAATACCGAAGGAGGATTCAGACAAGGTGACAGTTTGTCGTGTGACCCTTTTAAGGTCCTTCTGGAAAAGGTCACACAAGATACAAATGTGAACAAAAATTGCACTCTATTCATTATGGGTCGAACATTGCGAGCGGTAACAGACACCCTGGACGAATTGAGAAGGAGTCTGCCAAAGTAAGACTGGCAGTAAATGGCGAAAAGACCAAGCTGATGGCATCAACGCGCATGTCACCCAGTAGACTCGGACTAACTGTGGAACTTGAAAACTACATCTTCGAAGTAGTGAACGATTTTATATACCTCGGTACCGCCATAAACAAAACTAATAACATCAGCTTTGAAATCCGGAGGATTATAGTGTTGGCCAACAGATGCTACTATGGTCTGAGTAGGCAACTGAAAAGCAAGGCCACCTCTCGCCAGACCAAACTCACACTATACAAGACGCTGATATTTCTTGTGCTGTTGTATGGATCTGAAGCATGGGTACTTGCGTAAGAGTTAAGGCAGCTTTTGGAGTGTTAGAGAGGAATTCTCCGGAAGATCTATGGGCTGACCTGCGTCAGACGTATCGTGCTGCAGCGAAGATGCCCCAGTTCAAAAGGCATGGTCTTTGGTCTTTCAAATAGAATGAGATGCACACAAGACCGACGCGCTTGGAAATTTTTTAAGCTCAGATTATAGAATAACCGTTTTGTCATAAGCCAGCTATGTAAGTATAGACCCTTAGAATATATATCTCGACATGTCCTCTATCAACCGCTGGCATCTTCCTCAGATCATTACTTCCAGGATTAAAAATAAACACTAAAGAACGAAAATATTGTAGTATATGAATTCTCAAATAATCCAAATCTGCTGGAGATATTTTTTATTGAGGAATTAATTACATGTATTTTCCTTGCGAAAAACCTACCCTCAGCTGCTGACGATATTTGTTATAAACGGAAAAAAGTCATCCTTTACAGATGAGCACATTTTTAAAGGACACTAAGCTTCTGAAGAATGAATATATTTTTTAAACATATACAGCGGAAATTTTAAAAAAGTTGCAGCACATGTAGGGATTTAGCACTAAGAAGGCATATTTGTATTAATTCCATAAATAAGTCAGGGTAGGGCTAAGAATAAAATCCTATAAGCCATTGCATTTATATATACGAACATGGAATATGTGGTCGGATATTTGAAATATACCTATATGAAAAGCAATATACCAAAAATGATTTACCATTAATCTGAATTTTGAGTTCCCAGAAGGTGTATTTGGATTTTATCAAAATTGTCCTGACCAATAATTACTTGACTTTTATGAAAATTCCCTTGGAAAAGTCCAACACATTTGCTTAAAAATCGCATTTCATATATTACACAAGAAATCTATAATCATTTAAAAATACATACGTACAAATTATAGAAAACAAAAATTATTGTAGGCTCTTGACAGGTATGTGTGATCGGCAAACCACTGTAAAATAAATTGGTAGCTTTTAGTCGCTTTTTCTTCTGCACCATAAACGTAACATCGAAATTCTGGGCAAATGGATTGCATTTTATGGTTCCAATGTTAAATGCACCGGATGGAGCTCATTAACGAACGTAATGCGTATTGGTTCGTTGGTAGACAGTTACTTGAATGGGTGCTATTGTTTTCCCAAAATAAGCTCAAATTGAATATTTCACAATGTGTGTAGGTGTGTGCTTTTAAAAATACTTTTAATATCTATATAAAACTTCATATCACCTTGTAAATATATGTTATGCAGTTATAAGTTATTTACACTGAACTGTAATTTACAAAGCTGCAATGACATCGGTTAGATATATATTTATATTCTGTTGGAAAGAATAACCTAAGCATCAATGAACGACGTTTTTCTTTTTCTTTCAGAGTAAATTATTCCCACAGTTAAGGATGATTTCATGATATAGACAAAATATCATCAGCAGAATATCGGGATTCGTTCCCTATAGAAAAAAATATCCTCATCAGCTGAGAATGAAATATTTTGACATAGAAAGTACATTGTCAGCAACAGATGATCATTTTTCCTATAGGAAAAATAAAATTTCCTACAGAAAAAATATCCCAAGGAAAAATATAATTTTTATAGTCGGTCAAAATGCAAAGGCTTGATGGATTTTTTCTACACCTGTCGAGATATGAGCTATTCACCTATAGAAAAATGCCTTTTTTAAAAGGAAATATTTTGAACTGATAATTTTTTTTTTTCTTATACAAAAACATTCAATTTTCAACAGCAGACAAGTCATCTTTCACTTAGAAAAAATATCCTCTGCAGCTGAACAATATTTTTTTCTATAGAAAGAATTTCCTCAGGAAAGGAGTATACATTTTTTCTCAAATATTCTGAATATGATTTTTTCCTCTAGAAAAAATATCTGCCGCAGCTGAGGATATATTTTTCCTAAAATAAAATATCCGCCACAGCTTAGCAGGAAATATTTCCTCAGTTACTGGGGATTCATATTCTCCTTGGTGTAATTGAATCTGTTACATGAAAATTGGTTAACCAAAAATACTCACAACATTTCGGATAATGCTACAAATGAAGGTTATAATAAAAAGGAATCCCTTTAATGGGAGGAAAATTCGTTTATGTGCTACAGCACAAAAAACTGGAAACGAAACAACAAAGAGAAAATTTAATGGGGGAAAAATATACCTGAAATTAATGTCGTGTGTTCAGATGAAAATAATACTTGATAAGTAAGTACTGGCGGAGATTAAGAACCATTAAGATTTTGTGTAAATAATTAATGGCTGAATGTCAGCCAGCCAGTCAGTTCGCCAGTGTATGAAACAAAATCTAGTGGAAAATAACGACAACGGCGGCGACAGAGACCACCAAGTCAAAACAACCAAAAAATCCGAAACATTTCGGTCTCAGAGTATTTGCTATACCCCATCATCCTACTCCGCCTCCACCAACTGTGGGCTTGTGTTTGTCGGTGGTTTGAATGGAAGTTTGTTTTGTTGCTTTTGATCAAAGGCAACAGACCAAAATTGAAAAGCGAAATTCTATTTACATTTAAGAACATTTTTGTTTTCTGGTGAAAACACTCAAAGGCGTCATTTTCTTGATGACTGGCTAGCTGGCTGGATAGATGGATGGATGAAGTGTGCCTCGGCGATTCTAACAGAAAAAAATGGTCCATATAAACATCTGACTATTGAATAGTGCACATGGATGGATAAACTTCTAGTTGTATAAATTACATTAAAATTTTTATGTTTAAATTAAGTGGAAAATTAGCCATAATATTATGATTATGTGGAGCGAAGACAATCTCTTTGATTTTGGATGCATTTGCCGCTCGAAAGTGTCATCTACGACAGTTGTTTGTTTGTAAATGACGACCACAATGATTTTGGAGAGAGTATTTGTGTTTTTTCTTCTTCTGGTGTTGTTGTTCCGATGAAATGTTTAGACATTTAAGTGCATTTTTTGGTAAAACAAAAATCCAATTCCAGGGATTTGGTGGAGTGGAGTAATAGGTAATGAGGTTTACCGCTTACTACTCCTTAAATTCGTGATGTAAATAAGCGATCAATTGGAAAATCCACTTATAAGCTTCAAAACATTGTAAATATTTATTTTTGTTTCTTTAATTGAAACATTGTTTCCATTAATTTTTACCGACATTTGTTAGAAAATTTCTATTTATTTAAATAAGAGTATGGGGTTAATTTTGATTAGTTTATTTTGTTACAAATTAGCTTGAAATTTGTCAGAAGTGTTTTTTTTCGTAATGTCTGCATCTTGTTAGGAGGTATTTAAACGTTTTCTTGACACACAACTTAGGTATTTCATTGAAGGATCTTTTGCCTATAGAGGAAAAGCTCAGTCATTGTGGGCATTTTTATAGGAAAAAAAATTTTTAAGGGAAAAATTGCAGCATCGGCTTCTGTGATTTTTTTTTATATAAACCTTTCTTTAGAGGCTGAGAATATTTTTTCAACAGGAAAAAATTGCTGAAGATAGTTTTTCTATAGGAAAAAAATCAGCCTCGGCTGCTGAGAAAGAATATATTACATCTTAAGCTGCTGAGGATATTTTTTCTAATGGAAAATTTTACATCATCAGCTGCTTGGGATATTTTTTCTATAGGACAAAACTGCTTATGATATTTTTCTATAAGAAAAATTACATTCTCTGCTGCTGTGGATATTTTTTTCTATAAGAAAAAATGTCATCCTCAGCTGTTGAGGATATTTTTTCTATAAAAAAACATCCTCGACTGTTGAATAAAAAATTGCATCCTACGCTGTTGAGGATATTTTTCTATAAGAAAAAATACATCCTCGGCTGTTGAATATATTTTGAATTTTTGTATGCGAAAAAACTACATACTCAGCTGCTGAGGATATTTTTTCTATAGGAAAAAATTATATCCTGAGCTGTTGAGGATATTTTTTCTATAGAAAAAATACACCCTCGGCTGTTGAGGTATATTTATCTGAGGGATTCTTATCTACTATGAATATGTTTATTATAAAAAAATATTAGGTTGGGGAGAAAGAAATCCGTTATGAAAATATCGATAAAATGTGAGAAATTGTCGAAGTTGACTGCGTGTTAGCAGTTGCAACGTCGCCCAGGAGCTAAAAATCGACCATAAAACTATTTTTAAACCATTTACACAAAGCTTTATTCAAAAAGAAGCTCGAAGCCTCCCCATTCTCGATTTTAATTTTTCAAGATTTTCAAAGGGCTGGTAAATCAATACCAGTACTCGTTAAGGTTTGTAACTTTGCATATATATTTGATGATTTAAAAGAGAAGAAAAATAATTAACAAAAAATTTTTGTTATTGTTTTGTTGTTGTTTTTTGTAATAAAAGAAAAGTCCTTATTTTTGATGGCGGGCATGATAACTCCTCACTGGAACATCGGAATCCGAAAATCCCAACGGTGTTAGAAAGAGTACATGTCTGGCTCTCGTATGAACTAGGATTATTGACTTCGCTCTAAAATTAACAAAATGGCGGACCTTTAAAAAATATATTTGGAAAATCGCCAATTTTTGACCAAAAACCAAGTTAAAAAATAAGGAAGATCTTCACCGATTGGCTTTATACTCACAGAGAATAGCTGTACACTCACAGAGAAACGTGTAAAAATTTGAAATCGATTGGGTTATTAGTTTTTTGAGTTATCGTGCCCGCCATTCGCAAAAGAGAAAAACGCATTTAAAGTTTGAGAAGCCCTTCAGCCGTCACTGTTGACACAATAAATCGGCTATATCTTCAATAGTTCTTGAGATTTTCACTTGAAATTTTGTAGGGACATTCTTGAATTAGGGTAGATTTGAATTAAATCATAAAAATGTTTGATCCCGAGAATGGGGGGGGGGTCCCCTTAAGAAAAAACAATGATGGATCGAATTTAATCTGTAAAGCCTTGGCCAAACGGAATGAGATAGACCCATTTCTTAAACAGATGGTGACTGGAGATGAGAAATGGATCACATACGATAACACTGTGCGAAAAACGATCGTGGTCAAAGAGCGTTGAAGCACCTCAAACGGTGGACAATCCAGGACTAACGGCCAGTAAGGTTCTGCTATACATTTGGTGGGACTGGAAGGGGATTATTTATTATGAGTTGCTTCCATATGGCCAAACGGTAAATTCTGATCTCTACTGTCAACAACTGGGCCGTTTGAAGATTGACAACAAAAGGCCAGAATTGGCCAACAGAAGAGGTGTCGTCTTCCACCAGCACAACGCTAGGCCACACACATTACAGTGACTCTCAAGAAATTTCGGGAGCTTGGTTGGGAAGTTTTAATGCATCCGCCATACAGTCCGGACTTAACTTCAAGTGATTATCATCTTTTTCTTGGTACCAAGGGAGGATTGTGAAAATCGACTACTAGAGTTCTTTGCAATTAGAGAGCAGGACTTCTATGAGAGATTAACAAATTAACAATTTCGAAGCATGTTAAATAAAGTCCTATTTCATATAAAAATAATGGATTTAGTTTTCCCCAACCTAATATATCTTCAACTGCCACATAAGTTATGACAGCTACAAAAATTATATGTTGAAAATCCTACTAATTCCGTATTATTAATTCATATTTTCAAATGCGTGTCATTCAAACATTTTGGAAGTTATCAATATCTCAAAAACAAAACAAATATTTATTTCAGGAAAAATTTGCCAACATAAACTTATTGAACTTGAAAATTGTTTGTATGTGTATAAGGGTTAAACCGAAAACACTACCCTGCGAATATAAATATCCAAAACATTATGTCCGATGTTTATCATCGACGAGAACAAAGAACGTAACGGCGAAACGTTTTCTTCTTTTCCTTACTATTTGGCCAAGGTGAAATTTACCTTGTTATGATTTATGAAAAGCTGTCCAGCCCCCAGTATATTCGCTTCGAAGAAATGCCATAAAACTAATAACGACAACTATTCCCTTTTTTGTTTCTTCAAGTTAAGTTGTTGGTGACAACATCACCACCACCGTTCGACCGACCCTGTAACATGAGGCTAACTTTAGTTACAAGTGAGAGTTGATGACGTTTCTATTGAATAACAAGAACATCGACGAAGAATTCGACGTGGACAACAACGGCTATGACAATTAACTACATACACATGTATGAAGTTATGTTTCTGTCAGAGGTCGACAAAGTACTTTGTTGCAATTTAATGCTACATTTAACCCAGTCAATGAACCTTATTTGTGTTTTTGGTCGAAGGGGATAGAAAGTAAAACTACTCAAGAATATGCCGGGCACACACACAAACCCATGTGTTCATGGAAATATTGTATATTTGTATGTATTATATTTATAAGACCCATTGAAGGGGTATTTAAAAGGAAAATATATAAAGCGAAGATATGGCAAACAAATTTTTAGTCGGCAGGACTGTCTGCAAAATGGCACGCACAAAATTTGTTTGCTCCCAGCCTTCTTGAGGAAAACTTAACACTCAAAAATACTTAGATTAACATTGCAATGGAATGTATTTTAATAATTGTTTTGTATTATTATATCCTATTTTAATAACCCTTTGACGCGGTGGGTGGTAATTGCAAATGTATATGCAAAACAAAATAAAAAAAAGTCTGGAAGGTATTTTTTTAGTGTAGACTTTGAGATTTTTGTTTGGAATTCCCCATAATGAAAATAAAACATAAACTAACCCATGAGTCATTTTTATTTATTCTTTAAAAATAAGTGTGGAATTTTCAACAATATTTGTGATTATTGATAATAGGGAGTCATTAAGTTGTGAATTTTAGAATTTATTTTTTTTTGTTAAAGATATATTAGAATAGGACTACGAAATATTCCCCGAGAACCCCAAATTATTTATCAGAATGGAATTAAATGTCGATTCAGAGTGTCCGTCTTTCTCTTGAAATAATAAATACTCAAGCAAGGACACGGAGGGTTCTACCGGAGAAGACCTACGGGAGGATTCTTCTGCAAGATACCTTAATAAGTACTCAAGCAAGGGTATGTGAGGAGGAAAATAACCGTAACACCTAATATTTTGTTGTTTTATTTTAACCGAGACAAAGGAGAGTGGTTCACTTGACCCCTAAATATTGACTGATCATTATACATACCGTCATACTAATAGTAGAACAAGTTCCCTTCAATATTTAAGTATACTTCCACATCTGAGTAGGTACATCACTATAATTGGTATAAATTTAAAGGTCAACAGCTCCTCTTGGATATACTATCAAATTATACCATGTCCTTCAGTAGTAACTATATAAACATTTTTTAATTTTCACACAAAAGTCGATTATTATCATTGTTCAGATCCCTTTCTCCGTGTAGGATTCCATTATGTTCGGGTCATAATTTTAGCCTCTACAGCGACCAGAAAAACAGACAAAAATAAAGTATTTGGTCCTGCGTGGAAAATTTCGACACGATTGGTCCATAACTATGGGCGGACACATATGGCTAGATCAACTCAGCTAGTCGATATATGACGATCGCGGTGTAGTTGTTTAGGGTATACTAAATTAAAACAGTAGCAATAAAAAACGGTAAACTGTCAAGGACATAAACGTTTCTTGCTTAAGGATAACAATTCCACAATGCTATCAAAAAAGGTCATTTCGAAAAAAAAAAAACGTTTGAAGTTTGTGTGTACGTGCCAACAACACTATGGGTTCTAACTTCGAATACTTATATATCAATCAATTTTTGTCCGATTTGGCCAAATATAAACCCTTTTTTATATGATTGGTTGCCATTTTAAAGGTAACTTCATAATGCCTCACTCATAGAAGTCCTGCTCTCTATTTGCAAAAAACCCTATTAGTCGATTTTCACGACACCTCTCCTGTTGGCCAATTCTGGCCGTTTCTGGTCAATGGGTATCTTCAAACGGTCCAGTGGTTGATAGTAGTCCGGGTTTGGTCACAATTTGAGGTGCTTCACCGTTATTTCACCAGGATCGTTTACGCAAAGGGCTATCGTATGTGATCCATTTCTCATCTCCAGTCACCATCCGTTTAAGAAATGGGTCTATATCATTCTGTTTGGCCGAATCTATATCATTGTAGTTTGAGAATCACTCTTGCCGTAACTTGATACTGACACAATAAATCGGCTATATCATCAAGAGTTCTTAAGATTTTCATATGAAATTTTGTAGGGACATTCTTGAATTAGTGTAGATTCAAAAAACTAATAACATGTTTTGACAACGAGAATGGAGGGGGGTCCCCTTAAAACATTTTTATGATCGATTTTTAGCTCCTAGGCGATGTTACGACTGCTAACATGCCCTTCAACCTCGTTAATTTACCCGATTTTATCGACATTTTCGACGAAAAAAATAATGGATTTCTATTTTAATATAATCTAAGCGTATTGCCCTAATATATCTTCAACAATATTCATGAAACTTCCATGTTTATTGACCAGATTTATATTTCAAAAAAAAAAAACTCTAATCATATTGCTCTCACAGTATCTGAAAGTATTTTATGCGAGTGCCTGCCCATAGGCCTACCTCGCAGTGGCTGAGCCACAGGCGGATATGCGCCCACCAGTAAGACTCCTGGCTCATAGATATGATATTTCTTATATTGTTGGTGTCTCTTCTAGTCATTCAAAAACATTAATTAAAAATCCTCGCTGAATTTATTGTGAACATTTGTAGGGATATTGCACCGATCCGACCGAATATATAATTTTATTTATTTTTTATGACGTATTAACGCTGGATGTTTCCAATATTTTTTGAAACATCTTAAAATTGTTTTAAGCCTGTTGCAAAGGAACTGAATTTTTAATATTTTGTATGTATTACCAACCTAATATAAATATATCATATTTACAACAAATTTGTTTATTGTAAATATGCGTTTACATTTTTTTCGCATTACAAAGAAATATTAAGCTTCAACTATTCCTTTAAGATGATTAACTTTTTAGCCTATTTTTCAAACCCACCTGCTGGTTAATCTACCAGTCATCATTGCATTTGGTTAAGTATTGACAAATGGTGTAAAAGTTAAAGTTACGCATTGGGATACTTGAAAATACATTGTATGGTATTTAGGAGGGTTGAGAGAAATGTCAGTGGTTACAATGCAGAGCAAAATATTATGAAGAATGAATACCAATTGGTCAAAACTATTAGTTAAGCCTGTTAACTTTTGAGTAGCATATTAGTTGTCTAGACTTGACTCAGCCGAAAGATTAGATTAAATATTTAACACAATATTTTGTTCAAAGGGATGAAGGTTTGCGAAAGTAAGTAACAAAAGGATTATTGGCATTTGTGGAATATCCATGATTAATTTTGTCATTAATAATTTTAAAATTCGACATTCCGAAGTGGACTTTGCAAACCAATTTTAATGTTCATATATAGGTGGAGGATAAACAAAGTCCACCCGGTTCGATTAAACGTCGTGTTTATTAATTCAGCCTTCCCTTCTTTTAGGAAATATTAATATTCTTAAATTTATTTAAAATCCTCTTTACCTCTGAACCCCCTTAAAACCCAATCGACAATCAATCATTATTGATTATGCTGTTATGTTGGTGTTGTTAGTGTAAATTACACTTCATTAGCGCAATTATTTTAAAAATCATTTCTAAATTGGAAATTAATTCGTCAACAATTTATTTGTCTGTCTTGCATGATTTGCCAATTACTTAAATTGATATGACATCCTTTACAAGTGGATTTAGTGTTCAAGTATGTGTAGAAATGTCGGTTTGTGTGTGGCAGTGCGTGCTTGTCGATACAAAGCAAACAAGAAAAGGCAATGAATAGCCACAAAATTGTCCTTAAGTATAGCAATATTTTTAAGGATATCTTCTTAAGGATGTAACAATGTTGCAGTTCACAGGAAAACCTCAATGGCAAAAGGATATTAACAACATATTTCTTAAGGATATGCTCAATTTCCTTTGTGAAATGTTTGAATGTGAGTATGTGTGCGTGTGTTTGTACGTCTTACACTTGAAGCTATTTAAAAGTCTTTGTAAACATTTGAATGCCCTGCGTGATTGAGTGTGTGTGTGCGTTTGTGTACATGTGTTTGTGTTAATAAAAGCACTAGTTTGCTAGAATGTCATCTGGCTTTTCCTATTGTTGAAAGCATTATTTCTTTAATGAGCATTATTACACTCCCTCACACCCCATGAAATCAAGCTATCGTCTTTTCGCATTGTTTGCAGCACAAAGTTTACGAGGCTAATAAATAGTTTACAAAAGAGAAAGGACATATTTTTTGCTGTTGTTGTTGGTCTTTCAACAAAGGTAGTTGTATGTATGGAATTGGTTATCGGCTATGTGTTCGAGGGCGGAGTGAGGGAGAGCGAACTTATTAAAGTTCTTTAGAAGGACTCAGCTGTTGGATTAAAAATTATGCGTACAATGATTCCTTATGCTAGACGCATTTATTTTATTTCAACCTACCCACACACAAATCTGTTTTTTTTTGAGTAAATTCGTTGGCAATTCTTGGGACAAAATTCTAGAGAAAGAAGACATTTCAGCACCCATATATCTTTCGTAGAAACAATTTGAAGCAAAGAAAGGCAGCGTTTTATGGGACTATACTTAAAGGTAACGAAGTAAGCTTCAACGCCCATGACTATGATAGCACGACGAATAAGGATAACGTAGGAACAATGGGAGGATGTTTTAAGATTAGGACTTTAAAAATTATTTTTGGAACACGGAATAATAAACGGGGATCTTTTTTTAAATATGTTCTTAAGGATCTACAACGTGGATTTTATAAAAAAATATTTTCTTGAGGAACTATAAGCGTAGATTGAAAAAAATATATATTTTTTTAAACCTTTCAGTGTCATAAAATTTTTTTGTCGGAATAAAAATCTAAAATTTTGTACTTAAAATCATATAAAGGCATAGAGTTTAGAAAAAAAGCAATTTTCATTTTAACCCTCGGACAGTTTCGTCTGTTTTTCAGCAAAAACAAAAACATCAATGTTAACGGTACATAGGATAACCAAAAAATCGCAAAGAAAGAGAGAATTTTTAAATGTCGAATATATTCGACAAAAACACTGAAAGGGTTAAGGAACTATAAGTGTGGATTTTATAACAAAATATTTTCTTGAGTAACTATAAGCGTGGATTTTATAAAAAAATATTTTATATATAATATTTTTTTAAGGAACTATTAGCGTGGATTTTATAAAAAAAATATTTTATATATAATATTTTCTTAAGGAACTATTAGCGTGGATTTTATAAAAAAAATATTAAAAACTATTTTCTTAAGTAACTATAAACGTAGATTTTATAAAAAAAATCCTTAGAAACTATTAGCGATCTTCACAATACCCCCTAGATACCAATTTTTTATCATTAAAAAATTTTTGCAATGCAAGAAAAATATATTAATCGATTGGTGCCAAGTCCGGACTGTATGGCGGATGCATTAAAACTTCCCAACCAAGCTCCCGAAGTTTCTGGCGAGTCACTGTAGATGTGTGTGGCCTAGCGTTGTCCTAGTGGAACACGACACCTCTCCTGTTGGCCCATTCTGACCGTTTCTTGTCAATTGCTATCTTCAAACGGTTCAGTTGTTGGCAGTACAGATCAGAATTTAGCGATTGGTCATATGGAAGCAACTCATAATAAATAATCCCTTCCATTCCCACCACATGCATAGCAGAAATTTCCTGGTCTTCGCCGCTCTTTGACCACGATCGTTTTCGCACACGGTTATCGTATGTGATCCATTTCTCATCTCCAGTCACCATCCGTTTAAGAAATGGGTATTTTTCCTTCCGCTTGGCCAAGGCTTCGCAGATGGAAATTCGACCCATCTGTTTGCTTCTGTTAATTGGTGTGACATCCAAACATCGAGCTTCTTTTTAAATCCAATGGATTTCTTTTTCCCAAACCTAATATGTTTAATTTTTTTCTATTTTCGAATAAGTTTTAATATTTATTTTTTTCATTTCAAATCCCATTATCCACCACTGTACAACTCTCAACACTTAAGTACCCCTTGTGCAAGTGTATTTATATCACCATAATAACAAGAAGGATGACAACATCAGTAAGGAGTAAAGTATCTTAGATTTTTTTTACACAGAACCAAGCATCTTAGATGCTGTGAGCCCTACACATGCTTGACTCTATTGGATTATGGGACATAAGTAGCTATGATGACAACATCCACATGATTCTAGAAAAAAGAAATATAGCCTATAGAATGAGGCAGGCATTGAACTTAACATGATGTCAATAAACATTTATCCAAGCGTTGAAGGCTAGTCAGGAGGACACAAACTGACCAGTGATACTTTGGCTATACGAAATGAGGGGATAGATTTCTAAACAACAACAACAATACGAAAATAATCGGAGCATGATAGGTTCATCTTTAACATTTGATGGAATTTTATTGTCCTTTGTTTGCTTGCGTTACTTTTCTTTATGGCTAACAAGGATACTGATGACGACTGCCGAAGCCATTGGCTATGTTTAATGTGGCGTAGAAGAGACAAAAAACAACAAACCGAAAACAAAAATTAATCAGCATTGAAATAATTGAATTTTTATGGCCCTTTAGTTTCGTCTGTCATTCAGAAGGGATACAATTTCACTAATCAACTCACTTTAACGGAATTTCACTAAATTTCCTTAAGTTGATTTTTGTTTCTCTTCTTCAGACTACATGTTGCTCATTACGAACAAAGCACACACACGCAATTCATCAACCAATACAACAGAAACCTCATCGAACATGTTTGAAAGCAACTCCTTGAGGTATATTGGAAAAATCGAATGGATATTCGCCAATGCTGTTGTGTTTAGTTCATTAGTTGTGTGTGTAATGGCAACACATCCGGTTGTAGAAAAGGAAAAGTAATTTTTAAGAAAAAATATTCAATGTGAAAATAGTTTTGTGTCGTAAGTTGGTAACACTAAAACGGAAATGATCATTGGAAAAGGTAAGTTGGTTGATTGGTATTGTGTGTCCTATAAGAAATTTTAGAACAATCTAATTAGAAATTTGGTTATAAGGGTTAGAAAAAGGAATTCAAAGATGATTTGGTACACAATTAGTTCAGATACATTTTTGAAGTGATGAGATATAATGGTTGGTGAATCGGATAACCTGAGGTGATCAAATTGGAGCTTACCTAATTTATTCTGTAGATATGTTCAGCTGCTGAAATATAAAATGTTTTGGTTTAATAAGAACATGTGTAATGGAATGGAGAAAATATAAAAAAAAACAATCGTTATATGTCAGAATAAACCTGCAACACATGGTTCCAAATGAAGAGATATGTTTTAATATAATAAAAGATTTATTGGGTGGATTAATAGGTATAAATGCTAATTTAATTACAATATTATAATGTGAATTTGTTCTATATTATTGAAGACTGTTTCCAATTAGATATATATATATATTGTATTTGGTTGTTGACTAGGAAAAGTATTATTCAAAATACTTATAAATAGATGGTTATTTATGGCTCCAACTACAAAGTATGCCTTGAAAAATTGAATAATGACGATGACAATCATAATATCTAAAATTATCTTGTATCAATATTAACATTTTTTGGTAAGGATATGTGGCATTCAATGAGAACCCAAAATACCAGATTACAGCCAATTTGGTTGGAAACCCTGTCTAAAATCTCCAAAATACCCAGTATTGGGGCTTTCGTTCATATGGGGGTTACACCAAAAAGTGGACCGATATATGCCATTTACAATACCAAACATCCTAGGAGTACTAGCAATGTCTGTGCAAATTTCAGAGCTCTATCTTAAATATTACTATCTCCATCGTGATTTCAACAGACGGACATTCGTAAATCGAATTTTATCCTGATCAAGAATATATATTTTGTGAGGTCTCCGGTTAATATTTTGAGGTGTTGCAAACGGAATGCGTATTTAATATACACTCCACCTTATGTTGGAGGGTATCAACTAGGGCGATGGAAATCGTATAGCTAAATTTAAATCTAATAACTAAATATATTTACAACTCTTAAATACTTACTTAGGTGCGGTATTGTATACCAAATTGCAAAAGTCCGAAGAGTAAAATCTTCTGTAACAAGACAAACACCCTCATCACAGTAGAGCAAGCCTAGCTCATTCATTCTAGAGAGGGCCGCGGGCTTACGGGTGCTTGCGAGCACGGAGCTTTTCCGCATCCTCCATACAGCGAATTAAATACTCAACGATGCTATTCTCAACAAACTGACACCTATCTAAAACTGTCACCAAACCTAATCATGAAAACATCAATTCTATCAATAATCTAAAAAAAGACCTTTCGCCCTATTAAGGATGTAATCAAATGGCGGATAAAATCGAACCTCTCCCGAAGTACTACCCCTAAATTATATTTGAGCCGATGTGTGACAGATCGGATTGTCATAGTGTACAAAGATTCGTCTCCTCTGGTTCGGCTTGCCAATTTCTGCAAACTCCACTCCAGACAATGTAATTGTAGTGTAACACTCAGAACTGATCCCATAAGGGGAACAGTAACATGTGTTCACGTACAATAATATCTGAGTCGAGCCTTTTGGATTACCATCGGTTTCAGCTGTGTACGTTTATGGTGAAAATTACCATCTTTCTAAAGTAAATATTAGATGGTGCAAAAATATATATCAGTCCCACGAACACCTATTGCACATAAGATATCATAGCGTCAGTCACGCCCAAATTTGGACCTTTCTCTACTCGTTAATGGTTATTAAAGGGGTCCCTTTTCTGGATTTGAATATTTATTGATGGCATATTAGTGTTACTAAAAAATCTCTAAACCATTACCTAGTATTGACGATGGGTGATAAACTTCACAACTGTTAAAAGAGCGATCAAATAATCTATTCAATTACTGAAAATGAAAAACTGTTTTATTTGTTTCCAATAAATATTTCCATTTTTGTCCGTTATATTATTTCACGCCAGATTCTGGAGTCGTTGACAGTTTGTAGTGATATTTTGTACATATACTACAAATCAAGCCTTAGTAACATTAACATCAGATAACTCTTTCCAATTCCAAACTCTTCAAATAGTTTTTTTCCTGTTTTCATGTCAAGCTTGATTATTTTTTCTCTTAATCACCCTGTTTATTGTTGTCGGTGATCTCTGTGTTATTTAAATATAAACTATAGCATACCTTTAGGCATCCGTTGTATTATTATAGTGTGTTAACCACTACATACCTAAATTCATTTCCTGTTTCCGCATTTTTTATGTTGCCAAGAGGAAAAGTTAAGATACCATAGAATAGGAAATTCTTAAATTAAATTGCAGTTTTTTATATTTTAATTTACTCGTCAAGCACAAACGTGTAGGCGGCAGACGGGCAGGTGGTAAAACGGCAGAAAAAATGAATTGCATTAACCACAAACACACACACACACTGCCTGCAGTGAGAGATAATGGAACGGTGCAAAAGAAATTAGAATGCAATGACATAATGCTTTCAGCTTTCACTTACTACTTCGTTCGGCTCGTACGTATGGATAATTAACTTGTTTTTCGTCTTGTTCTTGACTTGACTGACGTTAGTCAGCCGTCAACCGGCAGTCCTTAGGCCCACAGCAAGAGCAGGGGAAACGAATGCCAACTCACAACTCGTGGCGTATGGAAGGCGTCTGCATGCAAGTGGTCACGATTATGTGAAACATCGAACAATGTTAGCTAAAGTGGTTGCACTTTTGCCATGTGCATTTGGACCACCACCACCCATTCCAGCCAGCAGCCGTTCAATCCCACAACAGTATGCTAAGAGAGTTATGGTTTGGCATAGATGAGAATGGTGGGTGGGGTTGTTGCATTGGTGGTACGCTGCCGATGTGCCATATTTTTGTTTGGTTTTTTTTTCGTTCTGTTCTGTTTTGCCCAAGTGGAATATTCAATTTCTTTCGGAATTATGAGAAGGTGATTAAGATTATTTCCCCAGTTATGAATTATGAGTGGCTGGATGTTTTTGTTAGCCAGCTATACACACAGCCGTACATAAATATGTGGGTGAGAGAGTGATGTGAGGGTGCGTGTGTCATATATATTTGTTGTTGATGTTGTTGTTCGCAAGATATGAACCTGGCAACAACTTTGCAAATCGCAAAAGCAAAAAACGTACAGAAGTGCAAAAACAAATCAAGCACTGTTTTCACCAAAACCTGACTGTTAGTCAAACACACGTCCACAAGCTGCTATTCGGTGTGGTATGAGCGAGCCCAAGAAGTATGCAACTGCCATCATTACCATCATCATCAGCAGCAGCATCATCATTGGGCTTTCTCTCTCTCTTATATTGGAGGTGGATATAGCGAAATGATGAACAGAATAAAACACTCACACACACGCAAACAAACATAGAAATATGGTTATTGTTGTTCGCTGAATTGCAACCACTTTGCCACAATCTTAATAACCATGAAGTACTGTAGCTAATTAGCACAAAAAGCTGGCTAATAAACATGCTCAATGAGCCTTGAAACGTATGCATACTACTCGTATATCGTTGTTTTGTTTTCATATATCTCTGGGTACACTCCAAGAAAATTTGGGCACTAATTATTTGTTGCCGAAATAAACTTTATAAGATACACATATATTCTGCAGTTACATAGATTGGCAGTGTAATCGGAAAGATCTGGCCTGCAGAAAAGTCCACAATGACAAAACTCGATGCGATGATCGTTTCCATATACATCGATTTAAACGTCATCATGATGCTTCCTCGTCTGGGGAATTATATTAAACAGTTCCGGATATAAACATGACAAACATGTCCATGGATGTTCTCAACATTTTTGAAAAATGCTGCCAACAATTTTACATTTCTAACTTCTGTAAGACTTCGGCTAGACCAACTAGGCATGTTCAATGAATTATTCGTAAAATAACGACCTAATTCTTTAGATCTCTCACTGTTAAATATAGCTAGGACCCTAAAAATTTCCATCATGTGGTCAAATTAATTTTTGAAGTAAATTTTCCACTTCGATTGAGACATTTAAAAACTTGGTTTGGAACAGACCATCTTCTGGCGTTAAAAATCGTTGACCCCGCACTATTTCTTGATGTGCATTCGTTTTCCTCCGAGACTTCAGGAAAACACCCTGTGGTCATACTACCAGAATGGACCGGTTCTACTTTGTTCAAGCGAAACAGTTACCACATGACCAGTTTTGCCGAAGCAACTGGCAATACTTTGATTCGAAGTACTTTTGTCACGAACAATTTTCGTTTGTTCTCAAAGATTCACATGGTCGATTGCTGGGTTGTTGATGAATCGAGGATCTCTTTTTATAACCTGCATCATAATGCAGAGTGTATATTATATTTGCCAATACATTGTCAACACATATATATATTCACCAGAGACCCCACAAAGTATATATGTTCTGGATAAGAATCATTCAATGTCGATTAACGCATGTCCGTCTGTCTGTATGGCAATATTTAAGATAGAGCTCGGAAATTTTGCATAGACATTGATAGTACTCCCACTATGATTAGTATCGAAAATGTGATACATCAGTCCATATTCGGTATTTTGGACACGTTTTCTTAAACGAAGGTTTATCTGGTGACAGATAAAGACAGGTTGCTGAGGATCTGGAAGGAGCATTTGGAAAAACTTCTGGTATCAAATAGTAGCGTTAAATAGGAACCCCAGAAATTACACTCTGTACACCAAACAACACATCTTACTTGCCTATGTCGATGACATTGTGAGAATGGATGAAGATGCCCCAGTTCAAAGGGCATATAAAAGCGAACCAGATGATGGTTCACGCAGAAGGGAAGGACACGAATAAGATGGAAAGATGAAGTGGAAGACAACAATAGCATGGAAATTGAAAAAAAATCGCCATATGCAACGAAAGCTCTGTCACAAGCCAGATAAGTAAGTATATTCTGGATCAGAATAAATTTCTATATCGACATACGCATGTCCGTCTGTATTTCTGTCATGAAAGAGATCGCAATATTTAAGATAGCGCTCAGACATTGCTAGTACTCCTATTGCAAATGGGATATATCGGTCCACGTTTTGGTGTGGCCCTCATATAACGGTACCCCGCAATATTCGGTATTTTAGACACGTTTTACAATCGAATTAGCTGGAATTAGGTATTTTGAGTTCTAATGGTAAACTGGGTACCCCCAGTATTCGGTATTTTCGGATTCTGAACACGTTTTTCTACCAACTTGACTGTATTTTGGTATTTTGAATTCCCCTTGAATAACACATATCCGTACCAAAAATATTAATATTGAGATATATTTCAGGGTAGCCCCCAACGTTTTTCAATCGAATTGACTGTAATTTCTACCAAAACATATAACCGTAGCTTCATTATTAGATATTTTGACAATTTCAATCATCCTACCATAACATGGGCTTTATCCTTATCGACCGGGCCGACCTTAAGATTGTTTTTAATTGTTAATTCTCGATTCGTCAAATGTGACACTTTTATAAAAGTATTTTTTTATAGAGATCGTATTGATCATCCTGATATTCCTTCCAATTCGAAGCGGGGAAAAAATCGGTCCACTCCTTCTGATACATTCCCCACAAACTGGTCTACATTTTGACCGGTTTATATGAAAATGGATTACCATACCTGACCTCTTGTGAATAAGAGTTGCAGAGAACTGCAGGATATATTCCGAGATAGAATATTCTTAAAGAAAGATTGGATTTAGTTCCATGCGGAGATTATATATTTTTCTCAGTGTAACCAATTTCACACACACACCCATACATATCCGCTCTCATACACGAGTGTGGGTAATTTTTACATAGGGAAAAACAAATAATGAAGAAAATGGTATGTACGGACTGACGACTATCATCATTTCGTTCGCTCCGGTGTACAAGTATTCCGATGCTGCGAAAAAAACACTTGTGATGAGATGAATTTATGTGCGGAAGAGTGTGGGTAAATGTGTGTGTGCGCGAATTATTGTTTACATGTTTGTGTGGTGTGTGCTTTAAGGTCGTGTATTTTCCACAATTACTTTTTTTGGGGTAAAAACAAAATTCCAGCTTTACGCAATTTTCCTAGCAGCGACTTACATTGTGTGCAATGGACCTTTCCATGGGAATACCGGGGATGGGTTCAGCGGTCAATGTGCTTCCCCACTTTTTGTGAAATTTGCAATGCAAAGGGTCATTTATGTGAAAACAATAAAATGTTTACCTTAAGATTCACCTTACCACCACCTTAAATAATGTGGGCGTTATGAAAGTTATCGGGACATTATTAACCCAGATAACGGCAGAGATTTTTACTTCAAAATCGAATATTAAATTTAAAAGCCTAAATATTTCATTAGTAATTTACTATTGGCTAATAAAATGCAGGTTAATCATGAATTCGGGGGGAGTATTGACGAAGATAAAGATAAAATAAAGAAATTCACTGAGATAGCGTTTATTTTCTAGCAGTGGTATTGCCATTTTTGGTGATCTTTTAAAGGACGGTGGTGCTAAGTGAGTTAATAGGATATTTAGGATCCCATTATTGGTTATATATTTATGAATATTGTAATAAGCCTGTAGTCCTTTAACATGCAGTCATTTCAGTATTGAAAAAAGCTCACATAGGGTTATGTAGGGATATGAAAAGTCTAAAAGTCGACTTCGACTTTTAATCGAAAATTCTACTTTTCAAGATTGACTTTCGATTTTCTTTATAAATACTTGGTTATTATCACAAAGCCCAAAAATTACACATTCCGGAACTTTATTTTATTTGCTGGCAAAAATTCATATAAAATATTACATTTTTAGTCGATTTTGCATTGGTCGTTAAAAGTCGAAAATGGATTTTGAACTGTTTTGACAAAGTCCACTTTTTAGACATAGGCAACAACGAAAGAAAACCGACTTTTTGGTCAGAGGTATCCTAGTGTTTATGGAAACTACTACTATTACTATTATTAGAGGTATCTAATGAATACATCTATAAAAACTATACTGTATGATAAAGCTTTACATCCCTTTCAAAACTACATCTCATAGCCATTCTAGGCCAAAATTGACAAACTACACCAAATTTCTTCTAACACATGAAATTATTAGGGGACGTCGTATTTATGGCAAGTAGCACTTTGAATATTGTAATAGTACTCAAAGGAGCAGGAACATGCATGCATGCCTCAATACCTTTCAATTGCATGCTGCAACAGTCTCACATTCGACCATCAGTTTGTGGGTGGACAATGTCATTTCAGTTTCAGTTATGCCTTCCATTGACGATATCCACCACCCTGCAACACTGCATTATTATTATTTTGTGTTTAGCAGCAATATCAGCCCATGTGAGTAGTAGTAGCTAGTGGCACTTGTGTGTACTGAAGTAAGTACACGCACCGTTTTTGTTTTGTTTGTTTTCTGCAACAACCCCAACAAACGAAAAAAATAATGGAAAAACAAAAGGCCACAAAAAACAAAAACATATGAGCCAGCTCTCATAGTGCCCCCAACAAGTTTACTGTTTTCGCAACTATGTCTGGTACTACTGGGTGCAAACTCCCCGTTCGTTCAGCTCGACCATTGTTAACAATGTTTGCATTCATTTGCTCGATGTGTGCCAGAAACGGTGTTATACTCTGCACCCCTGCATTTTTGCTTCGTGAAGGGGATAAACAGGTCCAACAATGCCATTTAATGAGCCGTAGGCTAATTCATGGCATTCAGTATTATTTTCCAAATGCAAAAACACAAAAAAGAAGACCAGTCTCCCAGTCGGCACACTTCGTTGCAATTTGATTGTTTGGCTCAATGCTGGCATAAACATCATTGAAGAGAGCAAGTGATGAAATAGGGATTATTTGGGAATTTTTAACATAACCAAAGATTGTAGATTATACTGGACTACAATTAAATCAATTCATTAAAGAACGATCACAGTGCTTTAATAGACTTTTATATGATTTATATGATCATCACAGGTGACGAGTCCGAAATTTGCGCATGAGGGCGCCTCATACGCGTTAGTCGATGTTGCCGACAAATATAAACTACCACCCTTAGACATATCGTATGTATGGACTTAGTATAAATATTAAAATATTCTAGGTTTAGACCACATTATTCGATTTATATGAAATGTACAAGTTTTCAAAATGTTGGCTTCTTGTCGGGGAGATACTAGAAGGAGTGCGCCAATGTGTCCCGTATACGGTTAATCTGTTTTTTAATAATATTTCGATATGGAAAGTTTGGATTCGTGTGCGGACAATTTGGGGGGAGATACCTGAAGAAGTAGACCGTTGAATCCCGCCGAGCTTAACAAAGATTTCCAGTCGCGTCGTTCTTTTGCGCAGTTTTTCCAATTTGAAAGACCATGTTCGGCAATGTTGTCTTCCACTTAATTTTTCCATCTAATTCTTGGCCTTCGCCTTTTGCGTGGACCATCAGCTGTTTCGCTTTTATATGCCTTTTGAGCTGGGACATCTTCAACCATTCTCACAATTCGACGCTATTCGACTATATTCCCCATCAACGCTGATCGGTCCATAGATCTTTTGAATAATTTTGCTCTCATACGCTTCAAGAACTGTATGACCTTTTCCAGCAGGATGTCTGAATCCTCGTTCGGTAGTGAAGGGCCCCGATAGATCCTTTCCGACTTTGACTACTGACATTTTGCCAGTTAAAGTTATCCTGCGTTGCCGTATTAATTTTGCAGGAATGCCGAACGCAGACATGGCGTTAAACACCTCTGAATGCGGCTTTATAGTCGACGAATAGATGGAATGTGTCGATGTTTTTTTCTTGGGTCTTTTCCAAGATTTGGTGCAGAGTGAAAATCTGGTCAATGGTGGATTTGCCAGGTCTGAAGCTGCATTGATATGGACCAATAATGACATTGACCATTGTCTTCAGTCGTTCATGCAGCACTGTGGATAACACTTCATATCGTCTTGTCGGGACACCGAATGCTGAGGTTCCAATCATTGGGCATGCATTCCACTAGCCAAATTTTCCTAATCGGCTGGAGCATGCTCCTGACCACCAATGTTGAACAGTTCGGCTGGTAACCCATCGGCACCTACTGCTTAATTTTTTTTAAGCCGTTTGATTGCTGACCTTATTTTGGCTAGGTGGTATACACTCTCTACAGGCATCTCCTATTCTGGGGTATCTTCTTCACTTGATACCAGAAGTTTTTCAAAATGTTCCTTCCAGATCCTCAACACATCTTCTCTACAGCAGGATGTACCCGCACCGAAGCCGTACTTCGTTCTGACTCCTCTACATCTCAATTAGCTTGTTCTTTTTCTTTTTTCTGAAAATAGGTATTTCCTCTCCATTTTTACCGACAATTCTCCATCACATTACGTGTTGCTACTGTCTGCAGGGTTGCTTATATGCTGCGTTTTTCACATCAGTAGCATTACGACACTCCTGATCTGTACCAAGTGCTGCTTTTGCTGAAGTTTGTAGGGAGTGGGCAATTCTTTGCCATTGTGTTTCTATACTATTATCAGGACAAGGAGTGTTTTCGTCAAGCTGGTGGTTAGGATCCCCTTATAGAGGTCCCTCCCCGTTTTAAGTACTTTCATGTTTTTTTCATGTGTTTTTTTTTCAGATTTTAGATTGGTAAAAACTACTTTGCTGAACATTTTTAATAAAGGTTAATTTTTTGGCATAATCCCATATCAAAATATAAGGGTGTATTGAAACCGTTTCCAGACCCAAATGACTAGGAAGTCCCATAGTCAGTGGGCTTTTGATTTTGAAAAATCGCTATAAATTTTTACTACAAAAAGGGGGATTTTTGTGAGTTCTATCTTACTACTACCAAAAAAAGTTTACTACCAAAAAAAGTTTAACACTCTCCATGTAAACCACTGTGCACTAAAAATCATACCATTTAACGTTGTGTACCTGCATTGTTTCTAATTTAAGTCTATTTAACCAAAAACAAAATGCCAACCACCAAACCATTCTATTCATGGCCACAAAACCATTGTTAGCTAACTTAACATTTCAAGTATCCCTCAATGCCTTGTCAAGTATGGGTGTGCAAGTGTTTTCGAAAAAAACAAAACCAACAATTTTTGGCATGAGAATTTGCGAACCTAAAATTTGGAATTTTGACATGCGTAGGCTCGATCTCGTGATTAACAACGAATTTTGTGCTCAAGTGCCTGCTATTACACCTCATGGTCTAGAATCTATGCAATTCCCATACCCACTAACATGGCCGCATTTTCCTGGCTGTTATTATGGCTGGTTGTTTGTTACTTGTTACTAGATTTGTGTTGTTGTTGCTGCTGCTGTTACTTACTTGCAATTGTTAAGGGGTGTTGCTAGTGAAAAAGGCAACAGTTGCAACCACTCATCGGTATTTGTGCATCTTCCACCAGTGCAGCACTGCCAACAAAAGTAAACTTTTACAGCACAGCAGCTCTTGTTGTGTGAGAAGTAGTTGTTGCTGCTGTAGTAGAGAGTGAATGAGTGTAGTTGTTGGTTGGATGGATGGTCGGTTGAGTGATGCTACCCTCGGGACAAATTTCCATTTCCATTTACCACCATAACCATGTTGTCGGTGGCATCGATGTTGCTGTGACTGTGTGACTGTTACAACATGGTCATGGCTGTTTGGCCCTTGTTTTTCTTTGCTTGATTGGTTGTTGGCTGGCTGGATGGTTGGCTCTGTTGGTCATGCTGGTGATGTATTGGGGTTGTTGCTGGTCGTCTCTCTGTTGCCACTTACATTGTTCACAATATTTAGAGTTGTTTTTTTTTCTTGTTTTGTTTTCAAAAATTCCAAGCTTGTTTTGGAATTGTTATAGTTGCCACAAAACTTGATGTTACTACGAAGTGGTGTTGCAATGACGTTAGCCGTAACGTCATTCATTATATGGCCAATATGGAAAAGTTTGATTTGTCTTAAGGGTCTACTTGTTGTTAGTGCTAGGCAATTTTCGAGTTAACATTTTTTGTCGTTACAGAATGTCAAAAGGCAAAAAAAAAAAAAAAAAAACAATGAACATTAATGAAAGTATGGTTTGTCCAATTAGTACCTAAAAACAACAATCAAACCAGACTGTTTGTATTTTTTGGAGGATTTTACTGTTTGGAAGGAAAGTTGTGGTTTTCTTCGAGATTTTTTCCTAATCAATGTTTTTTGTTTACATTTGTTGTTTTATTGATTTCAACAAATGGCGGGTTGGTTCTACGATTAACATGTACTCCTTCTAGTTAATTCCGAATATTGCGTTGTAAAATTGTATAACAACAACTGGTCTAACGACGTTTATCTATCACACCAGTTATTGATTGACACCTTTTGTTCGAAATCAAAACCATTTTCCATTGACTTGCGACTTGACACGAATAACACTCTAACACTCTATTGGTGCTGACCGCAAAAATCTGAATTAAACCGTGTTTTTTCACACAAAGAGCTGTCATTAATTGGCACAAGAGGTGTTAAAAATAATTATAAAAACAAAATGATTTCTACAAATGATTGAAAGGGCATAACTGATATTTGAATAAATAATAGATATCAAAAATTGTAGTTGCACACTCGAACATGATATACACTACATAATAAAATATATTTTGTACTTACTCACATTAATATCTCCGTCAATATCTGTAATAGAAGTACAAATAAAAAATTATTAAAAGAAAATTATATGCAAATTTCAAATTTCGATAAAAATTAATTTTCGAGTAAATTATGTCAAGTTAAACATCAGCTTCCTGATATGTGAAATGTGTCATCCTATTTAAAACCCATTTGGGTTCTTTTCAAGACTTTCAAATAATTCGAAACATAAATAACCCGAAAGAAATCATGTTACTATTCTTCAGTCGGTTTTATCGAAAGATACATAAGGCCTCAGTGGCAATATATTTTATCGAAATGTCATCAGATGAAATGTGGCTAGAAGGATAAATGATTGAAGTAGGGGAACGAAGTTTTCCACAATCAAAATAATTCCATGAATGAAGAAAGTCTTGGTGCCTCATCAAATGGCTACTCTATATTTCTGGCCAAATAACTAAAATGCAAAAATATATTATGTTGGGGAGAAAGAAATCCATTATTTTTCCCCAACCTAATATATATGGGAGGCGTAGGGGATGATAGATAGCAAGCAACGGCTCTGTTTGGCTTTAACATTGCGAAAACCCGGCTTATCTTTGTCCCTTTACCATCTCAATGGTGGACACTGGCCTCCCCGCGTTGTTACCTGGGGTAACTATTTTCATCTCCGTTGAAATAGTGAACTGATATGCGTCGTGAGTTCACCTATAAACACTATTAAAATGGGTTGATGCGTCCGGTTAGTTGCCCAAACTCGGAAAACCACTCCTATTATGATTAAGCAACGAAAAAGAAAACCAAACCCTCCTAATGTTGACGACCACCGCAAGCGTATAAAGGACCACGATCTGCGAATCCGCACTTGGAATGTGCGCACTTTATACAGAACAGGCGCAGTTTTCGCTTTAGCTGAGGTACTTAAGAAGTACAAAGCCGATATTATTGCCTTACAGGAAATGCGATGGAAAGAGACATGCGTAAGTAAATCAGATGATTACGCCCTGTATTATAGCTGCCATGAAACGATACATGAATTTGGCTGCGGATTTATGATTAACAGGAGAATAAAAGATGTCGTCTGCAGATTCACTCCACTAGATCGAATTGCTATAATCCATATAAAAGCGAAGTTTTTCTACATAAGTCTAATTTGCGCCCATGCTCCGATGAAGAAAAACAGTCCAAAGACATATTTTACGAGCGCCTAAAAGAAGCATGACATTAAAATTCTGCTAGGAGATTTTAATGCAAAAAACGTAGGAAAATTTTTTTGGCCCCACCGGAAAATTAAGCCTTCAGAAACATCAGACAACGGCATGAGGTTGACTTCGCGACAGCAAAAAACATAGTAATTAGCAGCACCAGATTCAACGAGTAAAACACCAAAGCGAAGGCTTTGATGCTGGCACATCCTCCTGTAGAGGTGAAGAAGGAAATCTCGTTACAGATACAGACAGGGTGTTGAAAATCTGGAAGGAGCATTTTGAAAAGCTTCAGATGTCCGAGCCAATAAGAGATGAGATCAGAACAGCAATCAATCGCCTGAAAAATGTTAAATCAGCATGGTTCCGATTGGTTACCAGCCGAATTATTCAAGACAGATGGTTAGATGCTAGTCAAGAGCATGCACCTGCTGATTAGTACAATTTGGCTAGAGGAATGCATGGTCAATGCATTCCTCTGTGCTAACTATAGAGGAATAAATCTCTTTCCCATCACATATAACGTGCTATCCAGCGTGCTGTGTGGACGAATGAATCCAATGGTCAATGACATTATTGGGCCATACCAATGCGGTTTCAGGCTTGAAAATCCACTATAGACCACATATTCACCTTGCCATCGCAAAGCTTATTTACTCTTATTAGCCATAATGTTGAAGGTATTAAAATATGTCATTGGTCTGCACAGCTCATGGGAATGTCAAGGTGCAGGATAAATAAAAATATACCTTCAACCTTATGGTTGATGAGGGTATATATACTTTGACACGGCAAAAATTTGCCGCACAAGTCTGTCTGGCCGGCTGGCGCACACGACAACTCACAAAGGGAGTAATCGTTTTTATACAAACTTAGTTGAAAATTCGTTCCACTCCTTCTTGTACCTGCTCCACAAAATTGTGCTAAAAATTAATTTTCTAATATCATGCGAACGAACTATACGATATGAATCAAACTATTATCTTTATCAAGCCTATATCAGGTCCAATGATGGGACTCATTGGTCCACTCTTTCTGGCACTGATAGAGTGCCAATGGATCGTGGAAGAGGAGAATATTGACGCCCCTAAATATACCTATCCTGAAAAATGACTTTCAATACTGGTGTGTTACGTGATCTCGTGCCTATCCGGCTGGTTGATATCTAGGCGCATCAACCAGTATTAGATTTAGTTACCAAGACCTTGCAATGTATTGACATGTATTTAATCTTAAAACAAAAACCCGCTAAAAACAAATTCATGGACTGAGACAGGAGTTGTTTTGCGTTTTCATCCTCTGTATCCATTGCCACAGGACTCTAACACACGGACGGGGATTTTTCTTTGCCTACAACTTAAGAAATTAATGGAAATTGCAAACCGATGCATTGTTCTATACTTTGTATAATCTATTATCATTATCAAGCCAAATCAAGTCCGAAAATGGGACCCATTGAAATCAAATTCTCAATATTTATAAATCCAGGATCAGACGAATGAATGTCCGATTTGAATCAAACTGTGCAAAATATATTATCTTTACAAAGCCTGGACAAATTGTACCAAATTCAATAACCGATTTGATCAACATTAAATACGAAATCTTTTTGATAAAAACATATATCTTATATAAAACGAATAATATAACCTGTCTGTAATTCCGGAGACCTCCGCAACCCAAAAGAAAAATATCACCCCGCTAAAACTTGAGTATTTTTTTTATTATTTGAAATATTAAATTCAACTATTTATTAAATATCAGGTATTAAAATATATTCCTCATATATTGTAGGGTGTACAAAATCAGCAATTAATTGATTATTTATAATACACCCCAGTAGGGGGTTCCAATAGACCAAACCACACAAGTTTTTGATGTGAAAATATTATGGTAAATCACATGTGTGTGAGTGTTTGTGTGAATCAAATTCAAATATTAGTGGGGTTGTTATTGATGTTGTTGCTGTTATTTTTGTTTTTAATATGGAAAAATCATAATATTATTAAATGTTTATTTTCAAAAGGCAGCAACTAGTTTCGACTGGCTATTTAATTACTTAATAAGTTGTTAAGTAATGTCTTAATGGCTTATCAAATTGACCTCCCAGCGAGATGAGGCGTTTCCAGATTATGGGAATAAAATACAAAGTATTATAAAAACTCAGTTTTATTTATTAGTGTAAAATAGGTAGGAGCTGTTATTTTCCATATCTCACCAAAAAAGTCATAAAAATGTGAGTGGCGATCAAATTGCACCTTCGTTTATTTTATTGCTCTTCCTGTCGGGAAATTGGTCATTTAAACGGGTCATTACAATAGTAAATCATAAATATTACAAATGAAATTATTAACAATAATAAAAAAGTAGTGGCTGCATGTCGGATCCTTTATTGTTGGAATGTGTTCGTGTGTGTGTGTGTTCGTAAAACAGGAGTGACAAGTAGATCAAAATATAAAATAATTACCCAGTAATAACCATTCATAGAATTTATGATGGCCAGGCGGCATCTTTTGATCTTGAAGAACATTATTAGAGAAAAATGTATTGTGGTCATTAAACTGTCGATTAGGAGAATAAAAAAACAAACAACAACATAAGTAGTGCATATCCTATCTTTATTCGATCTCTTCTCAAGTTGATGAATGAAGTTTAATGTCTTCTTATCTGAGCTATGTCTTCTTTTCAGAGACATAAAAGTATCATTCGTTCCAGTTGCTGTGAATTGGTAGCTGGAACAATTTTAAATACAACATTAAATATTACTGTATTTAATTGGAAAAAGGAAAATTCCAGATTTTCTAATAGATATTTTAGAGTCGATATAAAAAATGGCTAATATTACTTTATAGGAATAAAAATTAAAACATAAAATTGGTCGATGTGAATTAACAAAATTGTGCCAGTACGATTTTTATCCTCTGAGAAATCGAAACAAAAAACAGTGAGCGGAGCAGTATAGTCGGGCGGGGCGAATCTACGGGACGTCTTGCGCGTTGATACCATCAGCTTGGTCTTTTCGCCATTTACTGCCAGTCCCACTTTAGCAGACTCCTTCTCAATTCGTCCAAAAGTGACCGTTACCGCTCCCAATATTCAACCAATTTACGCCATTACTGCCAGTCCCACTTTAGCAGACTCCTTCTCAATTCGTTCAAACGTGACCGTTAGCGATCGCAATGTTCGACCCATTATGTCGATGTCGTCGGTGTAGCGAGTAAGATATGCTGTTTGGTGTGCAGGGTGCCATTTCTCTCGAATTACATTTGCATCTCGTATTACCTTTTCCAGCAGGATGTTAAAAAGATCACACGACAAACTGTCACCTTGTCTGAATCATCTTTCGGCATTGAAGGGCTCCGAGATGACTTTAACTGCGGACCAATTGAAGTTATTCTGCATAGCCGTATTAATTTTCCAGGAACGCCGAACGCAGACATGGCTTTAAACACCTCTGAACCAATAGGGCTGTCGAATGCGGCTTAATAGTCGACGAATGGGTGGAAAGTGTTGATGTGTTTTTCGTGGGTCTTCTGTCACCAGATTCCCATCTTCTTTTCTACAGGAGGATGAGGCTTCACCAAGGCCTTCGGTTTGGTGTTGTACTCGTTGGTAAAATTTCCGGACTTCATTCTGACTCCTGTACATCTCGATTTGCTCACGCTAACGTTTTGCTTGTTCTTTCTTCTTTTTAAATGGACCTACATTTTAAATATTCTGCAAAGAGGAATTTTATCCTCTGAAAGCCCGAAAATGAGGATAGAACAGTTCCAAAAATTTAGCAGATAAAATCAATCTTGTGATGGAGGGTATAAAATATAAGGGGTTTATTTCAGAACAGTTTCAGAACTATTTTTGCAAACACAGATTTTTATGATGGAAAATCCAAAACGATAAAATATTTGTGCTAGCAAAATCGGTAGTTTAGTTGTTATTAGGTTAATTCTTTTCTTAACCTTGATGCAGATTTTCCAAAAGAAATTAGAGTAACAATAATTACAATAATAAACAATAAATCCATTTTTTTTCAACGGCGTTTCATATATGAGTTTCTTTTTCCTTTTTTTCGAAATTATATATTATTTAAATATTTTATATTAAGTGTTATATTTATAACATTGTACCAAAAATTCCATATTTTGAGACATGTGATTTACGAATCGGAAATATACATATATAAATAAATTCCTGCTCTATATGGGAGAAACTTTTTTTGGCATTTATGATCTAAATTAGTGTTCAGTAGCCTATTTGATATGTAATCTCCTACTCAATCGTTTATATGCTTTAAATTGATCGAATGATAATAAATGCTACTAAAGCTGATGATGATGATGATTATGTTGCTGGCGATACGATACCATTTATCTATTGAAACAAATAAAAAACCCGGTAGAAATTTTTTTCAGATTCAGATTCAATAAATAAATATGAATTGTAAATTAGTTTAGCTCTGAAGAAAAAAAAACAACACACAAAAAATGTTTGTTAGTTGGTGGTCCATTTGTAACAAAGGCAACAACAACAGCAAACTGCTCCGGTTTATGTGTGGAATTAAATCTCGTTTAACAAAACTGTTGAAATCTTTATTTGTAACACAGAATGATCGAAAATTAATTCTATTATTTGACAGTCGAATGAAAATATATGTGTGTCGTTTATAGTAGGTTGTTGTTGTGTTTTTTTTCATTGTTGAATGGGGCTGTGGAGGGCATAACAGTATCGGTGGGATTTATTATGGTAGTTATAAAAAATTTAAAGACTTGAAAATGGTGTGTGTATTACTAAGAAAGAATAACTAGAAATAAATGAGATTTCCCTATATTTTAGCGCATTTTCCAACCGAAAAACTGCCCACATAAACTCCGGCCCCATTTTCGGTATTGGAAAGTTTTAGTGACAAAATATTGAAATCATGTTGTTGGGGAAACTGCCTGAATAAGATAACGATTCCGATTACAAATTTTTGGAAAATATTGTCTTTCATAATATTTGTCCACATAAACTCCGGCCCCATTTTCGGTATTTAGAAGTTTTAGTGACAAAATATTGAAATCAATATTTAGTACGAATTTTCAAAACTTCCCACATACCCAATTCTTACCCCACACTCCAAATTTCAGAATTCCGGTTCTTTCGGCATCTAGCATCAATTAGTAATTTTCGTATCCATACGTAAAAATTTCCAAAACTACCTACATACCTCAATCCTACACTCCGACGGTAATTCTCAAATTTCATTATTTCTGCTCCATCCGTTCCTCCAAATTCAAATTATGAATTATGAGTACGTTCAAAAAACACTTCCTACTTCTCAACATTAATTCGCATTCCAAATTGCAAGTTTTTATTTCTACCCGTTCACATGCTACGAAATTGTACCAAATTTAGTACATTTTCGGATACTTATAGTTCGAATTAAAAAAAAAAACTATTTTACATGTGTCCTTCCGATTACAAATTTTTGGAAAATATTCATAATATTCGTCCACATAAACTCCGGCCCCATTTTCGGTATTTAGAAGTTTAAGTGACAAAATATTGAAATCATACCTTACTAAGATAGCGATACCGATTACAAATTTTTGGAAAATATTGTCTTTCATAATATTGACAACAGACACTGTATAGAATAACAACAACCACAATACAAATATAAATTAATTTCGTGATAAACGAAATAACCCTTCCAAATAAGACTAACCGTTAGCTTTTGTGGAGTACAACAAAATCAATAAAGAAAATGTTTTCATTAGCCTCAAAAATTAGCATACAAGCAGACAAGGGAACTCCGGCCACTATATCAAACCACGAACTTTTGAACTATTGAACTGCGCCATAACAGTAGCAGCAGCCACCACAACAACAACATCTGTGACATTTTCGAATTTCAAAATATATGTATATGCGATATTTAAATATCGATGCTTAGTCGTTAATAATTAAAACCGAACACAATACATTTTCGAATGGCAATAAATTTGTTTCAATCACAGAAATATGCAGAAGAGCCCAGCAAGTTTTGGGAATTTCCCAATGGCCACCACCAGACCACTTTGTCCATAGCAAACATTTATGCTGATGATGTTGTTGTTACTGTTGTTGCTGTGAGTTTGTCATCGGCAAACTAATATTTCGCCTAATAGAGTTATTTACGTTTTTTATTAATTTTTTAATTATGTTGTTGAGTTTGTGAACTTAAAAATGTGTGTGTTTGTTGGCATGGAATGGAACCACTTCACTCCCTGCCCAAGACAGACATACAGACGGTCACTGTAGTCAAATGACTGAGCAAAGTTGTCAACCGAAAGTCAAATGTCATTTATTAAAAATGTTGATATGTTAATTTTTATGTTTTGGAAAACGAAACCAAACGAAATATTTTGTCAGCCAGTCGTTTGTGGTGGGTCTGTCCCCCCAATAACAAAACCAGCAACAAGAAATCATTTAAATGAAAAGTTTATAGGTTAGCCAAAATAGAAGACAAAACGCTCTACAGCTACTGTCATTGCTACTGCTTGAGATTTGTTTCGTTTTAATGGCTTTGCATAAATATCTTGAGATGAAAAAACAAAAAACCCCATAGAAAATTCATATATATCGTTTACTACTTAAATATGTTTATAACAAATTAATTTCACATTTGAACAAAAGTTATGTGCAGGCCCCGTTGTCCGTCTGTCTGTCCGTCGCAGCCATTTAAATTGATTAAACTTATTTTGTTAATCGTTTAACTGAATTTTAACCGGTTTTGGGTCTTTTTTTATTATATGGTCGGTCGTATTTCATATTAGTGGAATATTAAATGATTTTTTATTGTTTTTGGGAAAGATTTGTAAAAATAAACATGTTAAATATTTAATTGATTCTATAAAATTTGTGATGTGATTTCACACAGATTTGGAAAAAAATAAACGAAACTATGGGTATGGGGTGCGTATGAGTGTTGTCGTTGTGTATGTATTGAATGGGGGTTTGGCTTCATTTTATAAATGCGAATTTATATTTTTAGCTTGTACTCTTACAGTACATATTTTCAAAACAAATTTAAAGTTCCGCAATTCGAGCTCTATAGGCTCACGCCAATCCAAAATTTTACAAAATTTAATACCATTCAATACATTTATTAATATTGAATTCATTAAATTAAGACCATTTTTGTGGGAGGTACCAGAAGGTGTGAATGGATCCAATCATCAGATTTAATTTTGGCTTAGTAAAAATTAGCCTGATATTGGATTCATAAATATTAAAAAATTTTGAACCTTTTTGGAGAGATACCAGAAGGAGTGAACCGACGAGTCCCATTTTCAAACTTGATCTAAATTTGTTTAATGAAATAGGTTGTGCAAAATTGGGTTCGAATCGGACATTCGGTACCCGAAGGAGTGGACAAATGGGTCCCATCTTTCTACTTGATCTAAACATAATAGGTGGGACAACATTTCGTTAAAATCGGATAGTCCGTTTGCATGTTAATATAAAATTAATTTTTAGCACAATTTTGACCATTTTGTGGGGGAGGTACCAGAAGTGGACCGATATTCCCCATCTTCGAATTTAAACTAAGTTTGGAAGAAATATTAAGGTGTGCAAAGTTTGGATGAAACCGATTATTCCCTTCGGGAGCTATCGTGCGCACCAGCTTGACAGACAGACGGATGGACTGACATGTGTAAATCGACTCCAAATTATCTAAAACGGATTTGGTCCAAGGAAACATCGAGTATAAAACCAATATTTCGATGAGGCACATTTTTACCGTTTCAAAGTGTATATACCCTCATTAGACATAGAGCTGAGGGTATACAAATTCAGAATTTCAGCTCTATCGGTTCACCCCAAATTCAAATTGTACGAAATTCAGTACCATTAAGTAGACATATGTACGAATTTCCGTTACTATCTACATCATACAATCCAATAGAAAAATCTCATTTCTCCAATACAGGATTCCAGCCCTATAGGTTCCCCCCAAATTTAAATTGTATCAAATTGTATCAATTGTATCCAAATTTCAGAATTCCGGTTCTTTCGGAATCTAGCATCAATTAGTACTTTTTGTATCCGTAAAAATTTCCAAAACTACCTACATACCCCAGTCCTACACTCTGACGGCAATGCTCAAATTTCATTATTTCTGCTCCATTCGTTCCTCCAAATTCAAATTGTACCGAGTTTAGTACTGTCTAGTACTTTTCGTATACATGAGTACACACGTTCAAAAAACACTTCCTACTTCTCAACATTAATTCGCATTCCAAATTTTAAGTTTTTAGTTCTACCCGTTCACATGCTACGAAATTGTACCAAATTTAGTACATTTTCGGATACTTATAGTTCGAATTAAAACAAAAAACTTTTTTACATGTTTTCTACACTTTATCTGTGATCCTCACTCTAAATGTAAGAGTTTTCTCTCAACTTGTACCGCATTCAGGGCTTTTCGTATTTCCAAAAACCCAGAATAATCTGACACCTCCGGTCTAAGAGTGATCCTCACCCCAAATTACAAGATTCTAGCTGCAGCCGTTTCATCTGGCCTTTTAAGGAATTGTTAAGTCAGTCAATCGATTTACTCTCTTTTATTAGAATAGATTCTGTCTTCGGATAAATTCATAAATGGACTATGGATGAAAGCCTCGCAATTAGGCGCCTAAATATAAAAATGCCTCACAAAAAAATATCTATCTGTAAAAGAACTCACAAAAGGTGATTGATCTAGGTGCGTTTAGAATAAAAAAATCAATCGATTCGAATTTACCTTATTTGATATTAAAAGATTTCAAAATGGATATTCTGGATATCAATAATTAATTTTTTTTCTATTGTTGATAAAAGAGCTCGGAGTTGATCTGCATCGTTACGACAGAATATTTTCAAATAAATATTTTTTGCTATGGAAGAATTTTGGTTCATTATCATTATGAAATTAAACTTTTTATATAAAGTCACTTCTGAAAAGATCGTATGTTTTAAAATGTAAACATATTATGTGAAAACTTGTATCTCCCTTCTTACACTTTACAAACTCCTATCTATAACCGAACGGAAGCTACCCTGTGAAAAATGAAAACAACAAAAGATGAATCAAAAAATCTGTAAATGCATTCATTTACAAAGTTCAATTTTATTGCCACTCAAAAATCGAAAGACACATAAAAACCTTCAAGCTGGTAAATGTGAGGACCCCTCGGGTAGTATCCCATTAACACTTGGAGAACACAAAGAACAAAAAAACAAAACTTATGAAAGAAAAAAGTAATCGTCCAGCTACAAAAAAATCACTCGCTTATATTGATGTGTTAATATATTAATTGCTCTTGTTTCAGCTGTTGATGATGGCGATAACTGCGCCGACTGGCTGCTGAGGCAGTTGGCGTTCACTTTTTTTAAGCTTAGCTGATCACTTTAGGAATTTGTCTTGATCATCTAAAAGATATAAAAATTGGGTCTCCATATTTTCGTTGTGTCGTTGAGCTGCTGTGCTGTGAAATGGTTTTATCATTGGAATCCCCCAACCGACAACGCCAATCCGCAACGCCGCAGCCTCCGCATTCACACCGACAGCAGTTAGTGTTTCGATTTAGTGGCACACAAAAACGACGAGAGTTTTTTATTTGCGTTTTATATTAAGCGATCGGTAGTCGTCGACTGGAGGAACGATAAACGTAAAGCAGCAGCTTGTGTGGTCTCCCACATTGGTTGGAGGTTGCTTTCTGTCTGTCCGTCCGACCCTACAGCCAATGATTGGTGGTTGGTGGTTGGTATGTGAATTAATGTAAATGAATTTGTTTGTGGATTTAATTTCGTCGAAGAAGACGACGATGACCACTATTCGACTATTGTCGTAAACTATGACAAATTTATTTTGATAGTATTTCAGGTTTTCGGGCTTTTGTTAATAAGTTGTTGTTTTGGGTCGGGTGTTTTCCACATTATGTTAACAATTGTGTTGTTGTTGTTGCTTGTGTAGTAGTTTTTTTTGTTATTGTTATTAATTAATTATTAATGTATGCAATGAAGTTAAAAAAATTAAACTTGTAAATTGTGAAATATGAAACGAATGAACGATGGTGGGATTTTCGGAAGTTGTTTTTGGATTGGATGGAAATAAAAAGTGATATTGCAGTAGAAGAACAAATTGGGAGATTTGTTATTATTATATAGAAAGTAAAGGTTATTTTGATGTGTAATTTAATATTTATATGTACCTAATTAAATTACGTACCAATCCACAATTGAAATTGGATCAAATGGGACCGCTATATGTACCTGTATTGATATTTTTAATAAGGAGTTCTGTTACGAATTAAATTAAAAATTACAGCCACCTTTTATTAAAAAAATGGGAAATGAATTTCATGAACCGACATATTAGGGATATATCAAAACATGGACCATAATGCATACTTTCTTCAAGAAGTATTTTATTCATCAAGAGTACTAAACTTAAATTTACAGCTATTTAGTTTAAGAATGAAGTTGAAACCTTCGAAAAACTTGAAATCTTCTGTAGAGCAGGGTATCACAGGGTCGGCACCATTTGACTATACTCCTTGAAAAACTGGTTCCACTTAATGTCCATATGTCCTTCCATATAAATTTGTGTTTTGTTTTTAATTTTTCTGATAATCAATTGAAATATGATGATTTTATTTGATAACACATTGAGGTATCTTAAAATCGTCATTCGTATGAAATGAATATTCATTACTAATGGCCAATTACGCTAATGTAAAAACATTGTATTCGTCGCATTTATAACTGTTTAATTAAGTGAAATATTTGTTACCAATGTGGTGTTGTGCTTTTTGTGTTGATGTCGTCGTTGTTGTTGTTGCAGTTATTTGCAAGCTTTACATTTTAACCGGATACCATCATCAGCCAGTCAGTCAAATGACGTTTGTCTGCTGTTTTTTCGTATAGGTTCGGTTAGGGGTTTTTTCTTTGGTTTATTCTCTGACAAAGTGCTAAAAGTATTTCTATTGACATAATGATAATTATGATTTGTTTTTGCTGTAGTTGTTGTTATTTATTTTTGATTTCTTTGGATTGTTACCTTAAATGCAAGATATGGTTATATATATATGTCTGTGGCATGGTGGCAAAAGTTATATGGAGGATATGTATGTAAATATGTATATACATGAAAACATGCACATTATGAATGTGGGCTTTAACCATTTTTATGGGGAAGTGACCACAGAATTAATTGACGAAAATACAGTGGTTTTAAAGATCTAATTTTTCACTGTTTAAGAAAATCTGATATGCAAGGGAATATTGTATATAAAAATAAATTATGCAAAAAATTATTAGTGAGAATGCAAAATTTTGTTTATAATAATGCTAAAAAGTGCTATACCTTTTAGAAATAAGCCAGACAAAAAGTGCTAAAAATGAGTATAAAGAATTAGTTTATAGTTAATAATGTGCTCTATATTTATTATATCTTTACATATACACTATACATATACACTTTGATACGGCAAAAATTCGCTTCGAAATATTGGTTTTAGACCACATGTTTCTTTGGACCAAACCAGTTTCAGAAAATTTGGAGTCGATTTACAAATGTCCGTCCGTCTGGCCGGCTAGTGCCCACGATAACTCTAGAAGGAAGTAATCAATTTCATCCAATCTTTGCACATCGTAATATTTCTACCAAACTTAGTTCAAGCTCGAAGATGGAGAATATCGGTTCACTCTTTCTGGTACCTAAAATTGTACTAAAAATTAATTATACCCTACAGGTATATTATAGCTCTGTGTAGACCCAAGAGTTTGTAATGGCGCGAAATATTGGTCCTAGACCCACATTTAAGTATTGTCATATTTCGACTAGCTGAGAGATTTGTTAGCACGATACGACAAATCTTCCAATACCAATTAATATTCAAAGGTGTCTATGTGTTATGATATTGTTTAGTATTACTATCACGTATAATATCACGTTGATTGCTTTTTATACATGAAGTTCCGGTTATAGTCAAGGACGCCGCGTATACTTTTCGGTGATGTGGATATTATTTTTAGGTGGTGTAATGAACCGAAAATGTTATTTTTGTCCGATTTTCTAGTCGCTCTAGAGGTTATTATTATATACAGAACATCACATATTTTATGCGGTGAAGGGGATCTGACCAAATCTTTAGATCGGCTGTTTAGATGATGATCGGTCAATATTTCGACGGTCAAATCAACCAGATCCTATAGTGACTACATTTTTATTTGCTTTTATAATTTCATGCGAATGGACTATCCGATTTTAGTCAAACTTTCTACCACCTATTATCTTTGCCAAGCCTAGATCACGTTCGAAGATGGAATTCATTGGTCCACCCCATCAATGGTCAAAAATTTCAATATTTATTAATACTATATCAGGCAAATGGAGTGTCCGATTAACCAAATCTTCACAGCCTTTTATTTTTATCAAAACTAGACAGCCCGAAGTGGGATACATTGGTCCCCGCCTTCTGGTATGTTTGGGAGGTAGGAAAATGTTAAATATTTATAAATCCAACATCAGGCGAATGTAATGTCCAATTTGAACCAAACATAGTACAGACTCTTATTTTTACCAAGCCTAGTTCAAGTTCAATGTTATATAAACTTGTAAAATTTATTTGATAATCTGTATGTAACTACGAATGCCTCCGCAAAACCATAGGTTGAGGGTATATATCTGTCGACAAGACCGTTTGACAGTTTTTATTTGTTTTTAATAAAGATCGGTTAATGTTTTATATGTTAAAATTGTAAAAGCCTTTATTTTTGTCTGTTTTTCTGGTTGCTTTACAGACCACAACTACGATCTGAACATAAAGTTCCGGTTGCTGTCAAGAGCGACATTTATTGTTTATTAACATTTTTACGTTTCATCCCATCGAAATATTTTATTTTATAGATGCACTCTTGTCGTGATAGTCCCCATCGAAAATTTCAGAAAAATGCTGTAGATTTAAATATGGACCCATATTGATAATTTTATTCAAATTTGTTTTCAGTTCGCTTTTACATGTAATGATAATTTTCTGCGAATTTGTTTCTTACTGGGAATACAAATTACAATCTCTGTTGGATTTTTTTAAATTTTTACTACCCCGGAATGCTGAAGAATGATGGACCGTTATATGTTATGTTTGTTGTATGTGTAGAAGATCCTCTGGAGGTCGTCTTTGTATAGGCCTCTAGAGTATCTTTCATCTATTTATAGTAGACATTTAGAAGTTATTCTATGAAGCTTGTCTAAAATCTCTATATAAAATACCCTCAGCTAGGAATATGCTGATGGTATTTAATATAGAGAATATTGATATAAGACCCCAAAAGTTATTGTCGTATATGGTCGTTCTACGTATAGAATACCCATAAAACGCCTTAAGATTCGTTTATACATAGAAGATCGCCATTAGGCTAAATATAAATAGCATGTTTTCAGTATATCTTCTCAGGACCATAGGCCCTCTGCTTTACACAGATTATGTTTGATGTTCTTTTGGAATTGTAAAAATTTATTGATAAAAAATACCATCATATTGCATGTTCATTAGCCTTTTAGGTTTAAAAGAACTAGTGGAATATTCGATATAGGACACTGGGTCTTAACTGTAACTATCTTTGTACACCAAACCACTGTACTTTGTATTGGGCCACACTGACATTTTGGCTTGGGTTATATTGTGTGTTACTAATTTGTTATTAATTTTAAGGTTTATTTGAGTTAATTTGTGAAGAGGCATTAAAACCAGATACAGATATCTGCCAAATGAATTTCAATGCAATTCGGCCAAATAGCCCAAACGGCAGCAGTAACAAATGAGACAATGCGGTCATAGGCATCCTGGTTGTCCGTTTGCAGTGACTGAAGATGACGGTAGTAGTGGAATGGGGTTTGTTGGTATCAACACCGTAAATTTTTATATCACTCATGATATAGACTGAGGGAAAGGTAACGCAAATGGGATCCACATACAAAAATGCCCGACTGAATAACTACGACCGCAAGGGGAGGGCAATAAAAGGTGTTAAAAAATTATTGAGATGTTGTGTTGGTCGAGATTGTTGCTTGCATGCCTCATGTCTGTGAATTGTAGCTTGGGCAATGATTATTTGATGTTTGGAAAGAGTTCTGGTTTAGGGTTATGAAGATTCGACGACACCATTTGCCCCCTAAACTCACTCCCTCTCTATCTCTCACCCAAAAACAATCACACCAATTAGCCAACCAATGAGTCAATTTGTTTTCACTGTGTTGTGTGTTCGGCGGCTCTTGTTGTTGTTGCTTTTGGTATTGTTATAAATTTTTATTTTAATATTTACTTAAATTTTATTGATATTTCCTGGAATTTGTTAATTTTTTTAAAACACTTTTTTACTCATTTATGGCCATTGTTGTTTTTGTTGCCATGTCGTTGCATTGTTACGATGTCTTTTGTTTGTTCCTTTACATGAAAAAAATCTTATCATTGGGGTATTTCAGTTTTTTTCTGTTCACCCCCACCAACATATCAACCGATCGCATGTCATTTGAACTAATTGTCTTAACGTCAATTAACCAAAACAATTGCAAGTTTACTATCAAAAAAGGAATCTTGTGGACTTGTTGGAATGGTCGAATCTGTAATACCCTATAGTAATGGGAAGTCTAAGAAAAAGTTTTCTTTAAAATTTGATAGTAGGCTGTTTATGCTTTGAGAATATTAAATACTATGGGAACTATAACCAAATCTGGACCTTGATTGATTGTTTGCTGCAAATATGTCAGAAATTTCGAACCACCATTTGAAAATTTACGATCTATGGGAACTACAACCAAATCTGGACATTGATTGAGTGTTTGCTGTAAAGATGTCCGAAATTTCGAAGCACTATTTTAAAATGTAGGATCTCTATCATGATTTTAACAGACATAGAATTTTATACCAGTATTGCACTCCACATCATTGTGGGGCACCCAGGAGGCCTTCTTTGTATAGAATACCCTTATATTTATACACTAAGAAGGTCTTGATGCATAGGAGACCATCAGAAGTTTTTCAATGTATAAAGTATAAGGTCTTCTATGTATAGAGGGCCCCTCAGAATGTCTTTTTTGTATAGAGGACCCTCAGATGGTCTTATATGTATAGAATATCTTCAGAAGGTCATTTAATTATTAAATACCCTCAGAAGGCTTCAAATGTACAGAAGACCCTCGGAAGGTCTTCCATCTATGGAAGCCCATTAGAAGTTCTTCTGAGTATAGAGGACCCTCAGAAGGTCATTTAAATACAAAATGCCCTCAGAAGGCATTCAATGTATAGAAGACCCTCAGAAAGTCTTCCATCTATGGAAGGCCATTGGAAGGTACTTCCTTTTTATACCCTCCACCATAACATAGATTTTTTCCTGATTAAGAATATACCCTCCACCATAACATGGAAGGTATATTCTTGATCAGCATAAAATTCTATGACGATTTAAGCTTGTCCATTTGTTATAATCACCTAAGCGTCTAAACGAATTGAGATAGATCACCAAAATGTTGCATAGGGTTGTCTTTTCGGTCCACATTTAAGCATAGCTCCCATATAAGGGTACACCCTAATTGTCGGTATTTTGGTACATTGAGTTCTCATTGGATACCAAATATTTGATGTTTTTTGTGATGTAATTAGTACTTTGAGTTCTTATTGGGTAGCAAACTTCTCCACTAAAAATTATAAATATAGGTCCATTTTTTCTGGTAGCCCCCATAAGAGGTTCTTGAGCTCGATTTTCAAACAAATTCGCTGTAATTTGGTATTTTGCAGTCGTATATGGTAGAAAATCTACCTACCAAAACTTATTAATATTGACCTTCTTTTAGAGGTAGTTCCCACATAACCCCTTTTTATATTAAAATAGTTAGCTGATTTGTTTCGTGTGTTGGGGTTGTCCCTATATAGGCGTATTCTGCCATATTATGGGGGACAGGCGTTACTCGGAATAATTAGTTTTTACCCTACAAAGTATGATATTCTAGGACGATTTAGCTATCTGTTGTAATCACTCCGCCTTCTAAAAATATCGTGATGAATAACTTGAACCTGACGAACCTGATGAAATATATGATACCTCCTGAAGGAAAGAATTGAGATCTGTATAGGTTCATTTTCTGGTATGTTCCCTATATTTTCATTTCAAATATCTGTCAGTATACCAATGGTGAAGGGAATCCAAAGTTCGGCCTGGCCGAACTTAATGCTTTTTTTACTTGTTGATTTTTGAATTTGTTACAAATTGAATGACAAAAATAACATGCCATTTTTTCCCTGGATCGTGGATTTACGAAAAAAAAGAAGCAAAATGCATCGACCACTCCGTCTCTTGTATTTAGTTTGGAACTATAAAATCACTGCAATCTGATCATAAATGTAAAATACCATTGCAACGATTTAGTTGTTGTTGTTTGTGGTTTACACACTTTAATATTTACAATTTATTTACCCATTCATGGTATTGTCTCACGCTAATAGAACCAAAACTTATAGGCTGAACAAAATAGTATTTAACAACAACACCAACAACTAATGCACATGATGGTTTACAACAACATTAACTATCATAATTTACAATATCGTCTATAAACTTGTATTTATTCGGTCGTTCGTTCATTCATATCTTCGTGTGTATGTGTGAGAATGTATATCTTGTGTACCGACCGACGAAAATGTAAAGCAAACCGCCTCGTCTCTTTTTTTACAGATTCCAAGAATTTCCCAGAAAATGTCAACAAACCATTAAAAAGTCACATGCATAGAGCTAACCAAAAGCCATAGAAGACGAGCAACAACGACGAAGAACAGAAATGGTGAAGGAAGTCTGTCCGCCCGGCCATCCATCGTTTTATTAACTTGAAATCACTTACCCGGCAATGGGTTTTCAATTCATTTCAGTAATTGATTTGTAAGCAGCAATTGTTGACAGGCCGGTATGATAAAGACGCTCATGATTATGATGACTATGTATGCGGACATGATGTCAAAGCAATATTCCTAACAACACCAACAACATGCGAGACAACACCAGCAACATTCATTTACACCTCCATTCAATGCTGTCTTGATGGTACCAATGACGTTCGTCTTATTCCGAAAGACAAAAAAGCTAGCTAGCTGGATATGGATAAAAATTGATCATCCATTGGAGTAACCTGTCCGTCTGTCTTTCTGTCCGTAGATATATTGCACCAACCACAACAACACCAATAAACGAAGATAATACCACAGTTGCTTCATCATAACGACGACGACAACAACAACACAACCAGAAGAAACAAAAAAGAAGGTGTGTTCAATTAATATTTTTACTCGTTTTACAACATTTAGCTTTGTTAATATTTGTCTTATTTTATTTTTTTTATTTTCAGTTCGCATGGCCAACGACAAAATTGATAAAACGTGGTCATAAACGGTTGTTTGCTCACTTATTTGTCTAAGTACACACAATGAAGAGAAGGAAACGATTTTCAGAACATTCTTGAAGATGATTTATTTAATTTTATTTTAACTTCACGTGAAATCGAATTGTTGAGATGGATTATTGAGAAATACCCTGGGTTTAGGTATTCAGAATGTAGAGAATACTATTGGAACCCACTATGAGTATACAATGGTAGGTGCTTTGACTCAGGAAACTTGTAGAACTTTTACTAATTTTATTGAAGAAATTACAAATATGAATAATCAACCATTATAAACCAAACCTACAAATATTTTCAGAAAACGAAGTTCCGCTTCTGTTCAAGGACAAATTTTATAGTACATCTCTGATGACCACTTAATATTATTGGGACCTGCTTCTACCGATCTCAATCCTGTTTCTACAGATCTCAATTATAAATTAAACTTACTTAGCTGGCTTGTGACAGAACATTTGTTCCAGAGAGAGGTCCTTTCCGACTTTAACTGCTGATCTTGTGCCAGTTAAAGTTATCCTGCATATCCGTATTAATGTTACAGGAATACCGAACGCAAACATGGCTTTAAACGCCTCTGATCGGATTGAGCGATCGAATGCAGATTTATAGTCGATGAATAGGTGGAATGTGTCGACGTGTTTTGCAGGTCTGAAACCGTATGTTATGGATCAATAATGTCATTGACCATTGGTTTCAGTCACTTTATATTCGATGGGAAGGTGGTTAATTCCTCTATAGTTGGCAAATAACGTTTTGTCTCTTTTTTGTGCACGGGACATGATGCTGAGGTTCCAATCATTGGACATACATTCCTCTAGCCAAATTGTACTAATCAGTCGGTGTATGCTCCTGATCAGCGTCTGACCACAGGCATCGAATTGATCGGTTGGTAATTCATCGGCACCTTCAGCTTTATTATTCTTCAGCCGATTAATTGCTATTCTGACCACATATTGCCTTGGTGGTTTATTTCGGTTTGGTGTTTATTCATTGGTAAAATTTCTGGACTTAATACTGACTCCATTACATATCGATTTGCTCACAATCACGTTTTTCTTGTTTTTTCTTCATTCTTTTGAAAATGAGTCTCTCTTCTCTTCTCCTGATAATTGCTCTATACACTGCGTTTTCAACCCAAAGACCGCTCTTTGGTACTACTTCTATATTATTATCGGGACAAAGAGTACCTTTGAGTAGCCAGTTGGGTAAGTTGAGCGGAGTAGGATTCTGCTATCTATTACACCTTTGCTGCTACCCGAATGTGAAGCTTTGCTGCTACAAGGTAATATCAGCTCACAATTTCAACGGATGATGAAAGTAGCTACCACAGGTATCACCGCGGAGAGGTTAGTGTTCACAATTGAGATGAAGAAGCTTGGGCTTTGCCATGTATATATCCAGTGTGGTGTAGTAGCGTCACCTAGTAGTGTCGAGAACTTCTAATGGGCAAGGTAAAAATAACAATTTTTATAACAGGCATGTGTCCGGTACTTCGTTAGCGGATGTGAGAATTATTTAAACATGTCTAAAATATTATTTTGTTTTCACAAAGCATATATACGACGAGCCAATTAACATACACACCAATATTGACCATAATTAAAATTTTCGTGCCATTTAGTTCCTTTGTTACCTACATCCATTTCTAAACACTACACACAAATTTTCATCGCAAAAAAATCTAGCTCTACACTAATTTTGGTACCATTTATAACCTATCGTTATCTGGTAGTACGTATTTCCAAAACTAATTCCAAATTTCATGATTCGACGTCTATAGGTTCTCCCGATCGCTTCACCCAAATATGATTGCACCAAATTTAGTAGCATTGATAACACATTCCAAAATGTCTTACATAACCAGTCCTACAACCCAATAGTGATCATAGCTTCAAATTTCAAGATTCCAATCTATCGGTTCGTCCAAATCCACATTTGGTACCATATAGTACACATTCGTTCAAATTTCCAAAACTTCCTACATACCCCAATCCTACACCACAACAATGATCCTAACTCCAAATTTCAGGATCTCATCACTAATGGTTCATCCAAAATCCAAATCAATTCACATGCTACCAAATTGTACCAAATTTAGTACTTTTCGGATACTTATAATTCGAATTTCCGGAAAACCCTTTGGTACATCTATTTTACACCACATTTATTACTTTTCGTGCCGTTCTAGTGCGAATTTCCAAAAACCCAGCTTTATCTGCAACGCTCGGTATAACGAATACTCAGTTTAAGCAATTCGGGATATAACAAACGACCCTGGTTACCGCATAGAATGTTTTCCAAATTTGATAACTGGGTATAACGATAATGGGTTTATCAAAAAAAAAAAAAAAATATATATATATATATATATTCCTTTGGCAATTGTCGAAATTTAGATTAGGAAATACAGTGAGTCCTCTTATACACTTTAAAGTTTAAACAGGGTTAGCAAAATTGCCACGTGATCGGGTTTAAAACGGCTAACTTCTCATAGGCATATTCTAATACTATGTAGATATTTATTTTTTTTTCGTTTCAGAGACATTGGAGTAACAATCATTACTTAAATATAGGTAAGCCTATATGTATAGATAAATTCCTGTTCAACATCTCTTCGATGGTTGACGGCAATGAGTTTAACCAATTCTACAAATCGGTAAATTTTAAAAGAAATTTAAATCTGAAAATGAACAAATCAAACAAATCATAAAACTCAAGGTATGCATGATGGACAATGAATGCATGCACCCGCTCTGCTGCCTCGCTAGATTCCAATGAATAGCTGGCACTTGCTTGCACGAAGACGAAGTTGGTTTGCAGCGTGTCTTTTTTTGTCTTTGGCTTCAGATCACACCACATCTAGGATGAACCTGCAATATGTATGACATGGCACTCGTGTTTTCATCACCGTAAAACTTCGTCGGATTTTATTTTAGTTTGTTTGTCGGATGCGGCGGCGTTTGTTATGGCCAAGAGTTGCAATTCCCATGAAAGTGAGCAAACAACGACACCATCTCATCGCATGGCTAGCTGTTAATACTCAACGCACAACAACAACATTGTTGGTCCAAAGGAAAACCCGTAGAAATTAAGATGTTAGGTGAGTTAGACGTTATGATGGATGCTGTAGTGGTTGGCTATTGTTGTATTTGTTATTTTTCATTAATGTTTATTTAAGAAATTTCTCAAATCGTTGATGCATTTTATAACTTTGTTTTCAGCTTGAAAGAATTTTAAGGGGATGTGCATGATTGGTTACCTTGGCAACTTTAACGTCAAATAAATCGACAGTTCTGGGTGACAGTGGAAAAGCGGACCATTATATATTTTTATAATAGAAAAAAGGTTTTGGACTAGGAATATAACTTGTTCGGTACCACCCAGTCATATATAACTACTTAACACTCAATCTTTATGAGACATAAACAAATTCTCAATGTGTACCTTTGTTGACAATCTTTACCGATTTTCCGGCAGATGCATTACGGTGACCCAAAGGAGATCAACAAAATCCGGCCACTTGAGAAAAAGGCCAAATATAAGTAAACAATATTTAGTGTGTCGTACAAATATTCCATATTAGAATTGAATAAATTGTTTCTCTTTTTTTACAGACTTAAGTGGTCCCATCTACCATTCTCAACAGAGAAATAAATCTCCGAGATGCTGAATAATTAAAGGACATTTTTTTGATGTTGTGTTTATATTTTGTTTGTGTGCGTGTGTGTCGATGTTTGTTTGCCCTAAAAGCCGAAGGAAAATATTTAAATTGGTTTTGACACACACACATCGTCATCATCCTCCTCGGCAGAGACTCTCAAAACAACACAAAAAAGGTCTTATGTTACTTTTTTGGGATGCAATATAAATTCAATACAGCGCTGCATACAATTTTTTACATATTATCGTGATTGACCAGAATGTTTGTAGTTACCACAAGACGCAGAATGCTGATGCTGTTTGTTTGCCATTGGCTGGGTTAAGCCAAAAAATAAATTTGTTTTGGTTTTCCACCATGTTTCATCGGTTCATAATATTTATTTGTGAATGTGATTAATTTCCTTGAGCATCGATGGATGGATATTGAAACCCTTCGCTATTTAACCATAATTGAATCACAACAAACATAATACCTTTATGTGTGAGTGATTGTTGTATTTTTATGTTTCTGTTCGAACAAATATTGATATAGTTCAGAGGTAATTAAGCGATGGATACTTGGTTATGACAACAAGTCCAAGAAAAATATCATAAAAATTGATATTAATAGATGAAATAGATAACGTATTTATGTAGAACGTGAAACAGAGTATTATTTCAATTATTATTTGAACGAAGGGATAATAATATTTAGGAATCATAATAAAATATATTTAATACAATTCTTAATATTCTAATAAATAAGAACAAAATATTTAATATGTCAAGAAATCTTTAGACACTAGAAAATAAAATTTCAAAAATTACGATTTACATTGAAATACCCGAAATGTCGCATATTAAGTCCAAATGACTGTGTAACCCTAAATTGAATTTTTTTAAAATTATCTTGCCAAAATTTCAAACCTATAATGGCAAAAAACTGTTTTGGCTGAAGATTTTTCTAAGTTCACATTTAATACACTGACAGTATACCTAAATAAAACAAAATTGTTTTTAAAAGATATTTTTATATTAATATTAACTACAAGTTACGTCTTTTTGTTTTTTGTTAATATCTGTAAAACTGCCAACACATGTTCTATATCAAAAACAATTTTAGTTAGTATCAGTCCACCTAGCACAAAAATAACATATGTAGTATAAATGTACCCTCATATTTGTATGGGACTTTGTACAGTTTCGACCTGGTCTGCAGAGTCAGTGTCTATGTGGCAGAGTTCATATTAACGCCATATATATGCTCAGTAAAAATATTATGTTGTACAAAAATTGGACCAAGTCAGATACTCCATTTGTTCATAGGGGAGGCACCTGAAAGAGTTACTAGATGGATGGTACCGATAGATCAATCAATATACGATGTGGATCAAGTACGACACTTTGCTCATTTCAAATTTTAAAAAAATATTGACCCCAAATTTCCATAATATTAGTTTGGGGAAAAGGAAAACCATTATTTTTATATGAAATATAGAACTTTATTTAACATGCTTCGGAATGCCCGATTTTGTTGCACGATTTGTTACCATTTTAAAGGTAACTTCATAATGCCTCTCTCTTAGGAGTCCTGCTCTCTATTTGCAAAAAACTCTAGTAGTCGATTTTAACAAACCTGCCTATATACCAATTTTTTATCATTAAAGAAATTTTACAATGCAAGACAAAAATGATAATCGCTTGGTGCGAAGTCCGGAGTGCATGGCGGATGCATTTAAACTTCCCAACCAAGCTCCCGAAATTTCTGGCGAGTCATTGTAGATGTCTGTTAGCTGGCTTTTGACAGAACAGAAGCACGTCGGTCTTGTGCGCATCTCATCCATTTTAAAAAAAAAAAATTTTCCAAGCTACCTCGGTCTTGTGCTGCATGAACCATCAATTGGCTCGCTTTTATATGCCTTTTGAGCTGGCATATTCATTCTCACAACATGGCCTAGCCAACGTAGTCCCTGCAGCTCGATACGTTTGACTATGTCAATGTCAGAGAATAGACGGCGATATTCACCGTCGACGCAGATCGGCCCATAGATTTTCCGGAGAAATTTCTCTCAAAGACTCCAAAAGCTGTCTCATCTGCTTGCGAAAGTACCAATGCTGCAGATCCATACAACACCACTGGTATTATCAGCCGTGGTGTTGTAAGGCCACCTCAGCAGAGAGGTGGCCTTGATTTTGAGTTGCTTACTCAGACCATAATAGCATCTGTTGGTGAACACTATTCTCCTCCGAATTTCGAAGCTGATGTAATTAGTTTTATTTATTGCGGTACTGAGGTATATAATATTTAAAATACGTCTAAAGTCAATCTAAAATACATCTATTTTTTCGTAGGGTTAAGGAATAAGACATTACTGAAAACTGAAGATCATTATTTAGCTACGACTTTCCTTCTACCATCACAAGCTTTCAGATTTGTCTCTCGATTTTAGCGCTGTACTTGTAATTATTGCCTCGTACTTGTAAATATTGTCTAATGTGAATTCAAAATATCATATTACAGAAAATTTGGTTAAAAAGGTGCTCGAATATTATGTGGGGCTATCGTAAAACAGTTGACCAATATTGACTATTTTTAGTAGGAAGATTTTCAAACTGTGAGAACCTAATATACCAAATTACAGCTGATTAGAAGAAAAATGTGCCTAAAGTTTCAAAATGCGGAATAAGGGGGAGTCCCGATATATGGACTCCATCGTAAAATGTGGACCCATATCGATCATTTTTGGAAGGGAGATTTGCTGCCCAATGGGAGATCCAAGTACCAAATTATAGTCAAATCCGTTAAAAACTGGCAAAAAATCCCAAATCATAACGCCTTTTTGGGGCCTGTATCAAAGCGCATCGATATATCTAATTTTCAATACCAAACATCATAGGAGTAATAACGATGCTTGTGCCAATTTTCAAAAATCTATCTTAAGTATAACGAGGTATGAATTATGGACTAACAAATACATGCATTGATTTAGTTATTATCGAAAATATGTATAGGTGGTCTGGGGTAATATTTTTATATAATAAAAATTGATATAGACATAACCTATTTGTTACCTTCCTCCAATAGAGTGTACATGTTTATTTATATTATGCCGTAGGCATATTATATTATGCATTTTCAGTCCTAAGTGGTTTTAAAATATCATTCGCCTCATTTAAATGTTTTGAAGGTCCGCATTTCCAACCGAAGGGGCAGTAATATTTGCATAAAGTTTTAAATATATGTTCAGGTTTTGAATATCAATCACATTAAGTATTATAGTCCATATAGTCCATACTGTTGTGACTGATATAGGTTTGTACTATTCGAACATCGATTTGATATTATAAATGCCAATATTAATTGATATTTCATGACATACTGTAAAAAAAATATTTCGAAAGGCTTTATTGAAGCCTTTCGAAAACGATTCGGTCCTTTAGGTTAAATCGCATCTTCTGAATTTTAATTTTAAATGTTTATCTTGACACTAAATCTCTGTAGTACACTATACATAAGTGTTTTGAATAGAAAAATTACCACAGTTCATATTTTAATTATGTGACCACCACTGTATATTTTGAGTAATTAACACTTTTACTACGAATCTCAATACTAGCCATAACAAATTTAAACCACCATAAATATTATTTTTAGATATTACCGATAATTTGTGGTCACAAAAAAATATACAATTTATAAATAGAATATCTATGTCATCTGTCAAACTGGTAGTAATAATCATAAATTCTATAACAGACCGCAGATGTGGGATTGTCGTTGTGTCTTTGAGAAAAGAGGGAAAGTAAAACAATTTAAGCGCATTTCTTCATTTCATTTCAGTTTTTGTTTTTTACTTTTATACTGTGATTTATGTTAAGTACGTTTACTTAAATCAATGTGCCCTGTTTAGTAGGGCACTTGAACCACGGCTCTCCAAATAATCTCAACTCATCGAAATCGTATCGTAAAATGAAAAATGCATTACATTTAAGCGCATCCTTAATCTTAAGGATTACATTTGTTTTATTGGTTCACAAAGTATTTATGTAAATGTATCCTGCCTGCTGTTTATGCGCATGCGCGCCAACCAGACTGTGAGTGAGTCCAGTTTTGTTTTTTTTTTTCAACCGGAAAAAGAAAAGGTGTGCTACACTTGCGCATCTGATGGCCGCAGCAACAGCATTTACATAAGACAATGCTCCTGCTACTACCGATACTGATAAGTAATTGCATATCTACACAAAAACGATCTTTTATTTGGCATTTTGTATACAAAATGTATTAAAATATTTGCCATTGTTTTAAATAATCACCTATGACAAGTGCTGCCTCTCGACTTAGCCTAAATCGGGGGGATTAAAACGAGATCTGCTTACAAAAGATGGGTTAGGCACTTTTAAGTAAGCACACCAGCCTAGATACATATCAGCGCGCTCAGTGGATGTTGCCTCTAAATGTATCACATGCGATTAAGGATCTCGTAATAAGTTAAGAAAATATCGGAAGGAAAGAAAGAAAAGGGAATGATTAGTTATCAGTGACACACTTCATCTAAATCTTGTCAAGTTTCATTTCTGAGTAGGCATGCGATAATAAAGATGTTAAATTTTAGACTAATAGTAAGTAACAACACGGTTTAGTGAGTTTTAGAAAACAGGTGATTTCATTTAGTACAAACATGGCATAGCATTATAGTGAAGTGGCAATAAAGTAAAAATGCGTTACCCACAATAAGTTCGGATGGCTTTTAGGAGTACGATTGGGTTCAATATTTGCAATAATGTTTGCTTTTCACAATTTGTTTTTAAGGGGACCCTCACGAAAAATTTAGAGATTTTCGCGAAATATGTGAAAAATAATATAGGTGGTTACATCTTAAATAAAATATAGGTGGTTACATCTTTATTTTCAATATATATATAAGACATATATCCACCTAAAAATAAATAAAAAATATCTAATAGTAAACACCACGCTAAACCAAACTATATAAAAATCTTTATGCAAAAATTACAGCAACAACATAACATTTGAGAATTGTAAATCTTATATTAAGCGAGTGGAGTATTCATTTTGTATACAAACTTTGCACATCGCAATAGCTGTACCAAACCAAGGTCATATCCGATGATAGAGTCCTCCTAGTATCAGTCAGAGTTGTGCTGTTAAGCTAAGGTTGACTCAAATTTTTCCAAACTTTGCACATCGTAATATTTATATAATAAGTCCACTACTTTTAGAACCACTACTAATGGGTAAAAATTTTAAAATCTACTAAATTTGATATGAAGCGAATGGAATATTCAATTTCATCCATTGATTAAAAATTGTCAGCTTTTTGATAGAAACATATGTGTCTAGTGGTTAATCTTATTTGGCACAAACTAGGACTACCTTAATATTTATTGTAAAAACAAGATGGAGTTTTGAAATTTTGCACAGACATCGTTATTACTCGAAGGGTGCGTTTTCGTAATTACTGACCCGTTTTTTTTAAGAATTGATTGTAATTTGGTACTTGGAGCTGCCATTGGGAGCACATCTCCCTAGTGAAATGGGTATACTTTTTCTCAACCTAATCAGCTGTAATTTGGTAGTTTGGATTCTAAAATAATTTGAAATCATATCGACTACAGAACTGTTTAAATCATTTGCACAAAGCGGGATTAAAAAAGAAGCTCGATGTTTGAATGCCACAACAATTAACATCTACAGTGACCCGCCCGAGGATCGAATTTCCATCTGCCAAGCCTTGGCCAAACGGAATGAGATAGACCCATTTATTAAAGGGATGGTGACTGGAGATGATAAATGGATCACATACGATAACCCTGTTGTGAAAACGATTGTGGCCAAAGAGCCGACTAGGACTAACGGCCAGGAACGTTCTGCTATGCATTTGGTGGGACTGGAGGGGGATTATTTATTATTATTGGTTGAACCTTTTACTGCCCAGACCTCAAAATAGTCCAAAATATTCAGGATGTTTTTCAGGTCTTAAATAAGGTGCAGCCAAATTGGAAAACAACAAACAATTCAGAATAATAATGATCCAATTTAAATGAAATTTGGCACAGCTCACACATTTTGCCCAAGGACGAACCCTATTGGAGAAAATCTGTTCAGATTTAGATATAGCTCCCGATTTTACCTAGATGGTGCACCAAACTCCAAATATTTATCCGATCGATACAAAATGTTGTAAGCGTACTGAATTACATCAAATTTGATGTCTTTGAAGTATTGTTGAAATCGATTCAGAAATCGGTTCAGATTTAGATATAGCTCCCTTATATATTTTCGTCCTATTTTTGCCAAACTCCAATTTGCACCACTTTTCCACAACGTACTGAGATAGGTCCGTATTGATGTATGCGAATTTTTGTGAAAATCGGTTCAGATTTAGATATAGCTCCCATATATAATTTGGTCCGATTTTATGGAATTGGTGCACCAAACCCCATATATTTTTCCGATTGAGACGCAATTTCGCACAGCGTACATAAGCATATAAAAAATTTTGCACAGCTTATTGAAATAGGTCCATAATGATGTACTCGAAGTTTTGTAGAAATCGGTTCAGATTTAGATATAGCTCACATATATAGTTTCGTCCGATTTTTGGTAAATGGTGCACCAAACTCCCAATATTTATCCGATCGATACAAAATGTTGCAAGCGTACTGAATTAGATCAAATTTGATGTCTTTGAAGTATTGTTGAAATCGGTTCAGATAGCTCCAATATATAGTTTCGTCCGATTTTATCTAAATGGTGCAACAAACACCCAATGTTTGTCCGATTGAAACAAAATTTTGTACAGCGTACTGAATTAGGTCCATATTGATGTATACGAAGTTTTGTGGAAATCGGTTCAGATTTAGATATAGCTCCCTTATATATTATCGTCCAATTTTTGCTAAATGGTGCACCAAACTCCAATTTGCACCACTTTTCCACAACGTACTGATTTAGGTCCGTATTGATGTATGCGAATTTTTGTGAAAATCGGTTCAGATTTAGATATAGCTCCCATATATAATTTGGTCCGATTTTATGGAATTGGTGCACCAAACCCCATATATTTTTCCGATTAAGACACAATTTTGCACAGCATACTTAAGTCAGTCCGATTTGATGCCTTGAAGTTTTGTTAAAATCGGTTCAGATTTAGATATATCTCCCATATATAGCTTCGTCTGATATTATCTAAATAGTGCACCAAACTCCCAAGGATTTACCGATTGAGGCAAAATTTTGCACAGCGTACAGAAGTCCAGTTTAATGTCTATGAAGTGGTGCACCGAAGAGCCTATGTTTATTCGATTTACACGGAATTTTGGAGATGTGAGTTTAGAGATTTAAATATATCTCTCATATATATTATCGTCTGATTTTATAAGTGGGTCACCGAGTCCATATACACGAAATAAAATTGTGGACGGCACAGTGTGCTGTAGCATACCAAATGGTATATGCCACAGTTGCCCAATTAGGTCCAAATTTACATAGGTTTTTCTGTCTCGATTTCATAAAACTTGGCACACCAAAGAATGCGATTGTCATGCCCTTTTTCATATATTTCAGAATGGTATGTTTATGAGTTTTTTTATTTAATTTAAATGGTCCTTAAAAGATTATATATCTGTTATATCTACAGGATATTGTATATATTATCATTTCTTGTATGTATCCAAAGTGGTGACTGCATGATACCCTTCGTCCGACTTTTAAAATTTCCTTACTGGTTAAATTTAGGTTTTAATAAAATTGCAAAAAATTGAGTAAAACTACAATTCAACAAATATAATTCTAAATTAGGGTCATTCCTAAGAAAATTTAATTATATCGTTTTTATAGAATTCTAGATTGTATATTTATAAGCACACGAATTAATAAATTAATTGCTTACAATCATATAAGCCTTTCATTTGGACATAACCAAAATATTTTCAAATTTATATTATTTTCGAACTCATTGTATGGAGGAGCTTCTGACACACCCCTAAAATTACCTTTATTGCTTTGTGGTTCTTCAATTAATTACGGACATTGCCGTTAACACCATTCATTTTATTTGGTCATATGGATGAATGAAGCAGCCAAGAATCTCACTTGAAAATTCATTCATTCTCTATTGCTTTTCTTGAAAACAATTTGTGGTAATTAAGAAATTTAAAAGGTGTTTTATTGTTTCATTTGAAGCGTGAACGAAGATTCGGTACTCTCAGGAAATAGGAAAAATAATGCATTTCTATTATTTGGCACAGGTGTTCACAAAACGAAATTGAAGATTTTCTACATCCTCATTCAAACCATTTTTTCTTGAGCTGTTGTATGAAAGAAGGGAGTTGCATGTATGCCTCTTAGAAGAAAAAACTAGCTACTAAAAACTTTTCCCAAAAACACGCAATATGTAAGGAGCGACTAGGTTGGAAAAATATTTACCAAGTTAAGAAAAAACAAAATGTCAGGGGCATAGAAATTCTGAAGGTGAAGGTAGTGTCACACCAGTGCCAATGAATTATGTTATCTTAAGATAACCAAAGGTGAAATATTGTTTTTTTTATATTTATATTCTCAACAAGGTTTAAATTCCAATTATGAAAAAACCGCCAATTCCTTGGAATTGCTACTAAGTAAATACTTACAAAGACATACACACAAACTCCAACACATGTATTTACTCTAGTTCATGTTACCACCAAATTTCGACACATTCTTGGGAAATTAATAAAGTTATTACACATTTCCTTGTATAGATAACGCGATGGAGGACTTAGCCAGTAATAAAATGGAAATAGAAAACAAAGCAGCCTTCATCTAATCGCTACAGGCTTCCCAAAACACAATATATTCCTTGCAAACACACACACACTAATGTTTACTCTTTGACATTTTTAGTTCTCCAAAAAAAGGGGAGTGATGTTGGTAAGCAGCTGCTTTTCAATACATCGAAGAATTCTTGAGGAATGAATGAAAAAGAAAGAAACAAAATAACCTAATAATAAAATTGATAAAGTTGTCAAAAGAAGGAAAACCACACACACTCACATACACGGTGAATACCAAAAACTCCCAAGTCACAAATGTGAGATAAAAGCCAACAATTTAAAGGTTTTTATGGTTCGTGCAAATGCCAGTGATAAAAATATATATCCCCAACACACACACACACACGAAGTGAACCATAGCAGCGGCGCAGGCGCAAAGCCAATCAATGAATAACATCAAGTTAGAGAATCATTGTCAGGAGTTGGAATGTGAAAAGTAATATGACATGGACTAAAAAAATGAACTGGAATTCAAAAAGAAAAACAACGAAATACGAAACATAAATACCGACCGGAATTACGTGAGGCTTTGCCATGTAAAAACCTCAACCTTTCCTACTTACCAGAGTTCATCTTTTCTTATCCCTCCGAACACAAAACCAAGCAGCAAACCAACCAACCATCCGGCCAATGTGACTGTATGCGTGTGTATGTGTGTCTCTGTTATGGCCAGGCCATAGTGATGAGGCCCAAAAAGGAAACACAAGCTGCACTCATTTATACATATCAAGCAAATGCTGTCCATTACCGATAAGATTACTTCAAATTTTATAGCTGCTCTTTATTTTTTCTTAATTTAATTAATTTCATTTTTATTCAAAAGTGGAATACAAAAATTTTCATTTGATAAGCTTTGTCAGTCGTCTTTAAATTCTTCGTTTTTTTTTGTGGGTCTTCTTTCACTGGCATATTTTTGGTTGCTGGTTGGTTCCCAGTGATCGACGGACATATGGGGATTTTGGTAAGTATGGCCTGTCAGCAAGACAGGACGGACATGCTTACAAATATTTTGTGGAAAAATGGTGAACAGTGTTCTGTGAGAACATTGGGGTTTTAATAATTCTTAACATTTTGAAAATATTAAAAATATTCTGAAAATATTAAAATATTAAAGCTGGGTACAGAGACGAAATTTGAGTTTTGGCCAATTTTTTGCAGTTAGGTATTACGACAAGATGAGCCGGAGTTGTAATCGAAAGGCTGATCAATTTTATTTAAACTATATTGTGCAACCAGATTTTGGGGGGTGGAAATTCCTTTTGGGGTTAAGAGCTCTTGGCGGGTATACAGGAACCTAAACTCATAAATTCTCCATAGGTCTAATTTTTGAGACATTGCTTAATAATTCTAACGTTCATGAAGAGAATGATTAATAGCTTTGTTTGCAGCTTTTGTAGATTACACTATGCAACAAACTTCAAATTTTTTGATAATTATCGGGAAATTCATAAAAATTATGTTAGAGGGTCAATATTAGAAGACAAGTGATCGGCGCTACGTCCGGAGGTAACCTAAAAAGGCATGTCAATATTTCGCATTTCCAAGACATTTGAAAATATTCAGATTAAAATTTGTCTTCAAATGCCTGTTAACCACAAAGTTGGGCGCCAACGAACTTCTCGGTGAGGTGGTATCGCTTGTAACGTACTTCGATTTCTTATAAGAGACATTTGGGTATGAAAGATTTTTTGTAAAGAAGATATAAATAGCTTCTGGGGAAACGGAAAACTAAGAAAACAGATGAGGAAACTATAGTCTTCCCTGCCTTACCCCTTGGTGGGCAATGCCATACTTTCCTCAATAATACATAGGTGTTTTTATAAAAACAACAAACTGCGATTACTTCCGACTATTTTGCCAAAACTATTTCTCGAAATCCTTGCATTTTAGGTCTATAAATGATAATATTACTGTTGTAAATGTGGGGAATATTTTTGTCCAGTGAGTTAGCCCTCTTTGGACTCCCTGTAGGGGCATTTTTGGTATTCTGAATTTCAACCTAAAATTTCGTGTTATTTTAAAATATAGAGACTATAACATATTAATAATGACTATAAGAACCACTGTAAAAATTATGCACTAAAACTACCTCATAGAGATATGAATGAAATTACGACAAGCTAAAAACATTAAAAATACAAAATGCAACTTACAACACAGATGACGATGATGCTGATGATGGCTATCAGAAAAAATTCTATAACAAAATGATAACAAAGATTATGTACTTGCTGTTCGGCAATCTCTTGCACCATATATCGGGTAACTAGAAACACCATTGCCAACATTAAGCACCAATACAACACCACCACAGATGTTAAGAATGCACCTCACGCTCTAGGTGCCACCGTGAGCCGTTAAAAGAGGCGTTACACATGTATGTTTGTATGTTTCAGGTTTTATGGTTTTTGGTTCTCACCCGGCCGGTAAGAAAACAAAAAAATAAGATTCCATAAAACTAAAGAATGCATTCAATTTTTTGGTAAACTTTAGGGGCTTTTAAACAATATGTTGTAATCGTAACGTTTATTCACCCAGTAAGAGAGAGTGCTATTTCTGACTCGCTCTCACTCACCCCTGGTCGGGCCACAGAGAATGTTACAAAATGAATATCAACACTAATTGATGCCGACCTCTAAGGCAACTCCCCATGCATAGCCTGGAATTCTTTGTTGATTTTATGCTTGAATTCTTTGCTTGTCTTGGACAAGTCCGACTTGACTGTCAACCCGAAAGAAACCTCGCAAAAGAAACGAAAAGAAAACCCTTCAACAGAAACTGTCGATTTAATTTAAAACGATGATCAAAATGATAAAATCTGAAAATATTGTGGCTTAAATCGATTAGTGAGCGCCTAATCAGTGCTTTCAATCTACGCTTGTCCATTCATTTGTTTCCATCATCATCATCATGATCTTCTCCACTGCCTTCATATCGTCATTATGGCCGTCGTCATCGTCTTCGTCATCATTGCTGTGGTCGTCGTACGCCTTTAAATTTGAACATGCTTCTCAGTGGCAAAGATGTTCGTGTAATGCATATCTCACCGTTCAGATTCTTGACCATTATGATCGGTGGTGCTGGGACACATACTCCAGAAAAATATACACAAAATTCGATAAGAAAGGCAACAAAAACAAAATCGCTTAATTTTTGTAGTCGATTCAAGGTGCCCACAATAACCTTAACTGAATATCATCTTTAACGTTCATTGATTCTTTAAATATGTAGTTTTTTTGTGGCACAGTGGCAGCTCCTTAATATTTGACATTCCGAAATATTCATCGCAGACCACCATTTTAGTCCTATATTACGATGGAGAATATTTAAGATAGAGTTTTTAACTTGCATTGCTACTACTTGATCCATTATATTGTATTGTTCCGATCTTCATTATTTATGGTATTTAAAATGTAACGTACTTCGATTTCTTATAAGAGACATTTGGGTATGAAAGATTTTTTGTAAAGAAGATATAAATAGCTTCTGGGGAAACGGAAAACTAAGAAAACAGATGAGGAAACTATAGTCTTCCCTGCCTTACCCCTTGGTGGGCAATGCCATACTTTCCTCAATAATACATAGGTGTTTTTATAAAAACAACAAACTGCGATTACTTCCGACTATTTTGCCAAAACTATTTCTCGAAATCCTTGCATTTTAGGTCTATAAATGATAATATTACTGTTGTAAATGTGGGGAATATTTTTGTCCAGTGAGTTAACCCTCTTTGGACTCTCTGAAGGGGCATTTTTGGTATTCTGAATTTCAACCTAAAATTTCGTGTTATTTTAAAATATAGAGACTATAACATATTAATAATGACTATAAGAACCACTGTAAAAATTATGCACTAAAACTACCTCATAGAGATATGAATGAAATTACGACAAGCTAAAAACATTAAAAATACAAAATGTAACTTACAACACAGATGACGATGATGCTGATGATGGCTATCAGAAAAAATACTGTAACAAAATGATAACAAAGATTATGTACTGGCTGTTCGGCAATCTCATGCACCATATATCGGGTAACTAGAAACACCATTGCCAACATTAACCACCAATCCAACACCACCACACATGTTAAGAATGCACCTCATGCTCTAGGTGCCACCGTGAGCCGTTAAAAGAGGCGTTACACATGTATGTTTGTATGTTTCAGGTTTTATGGTTTTTGGTTCTCACCCGGCCGGTAAGAAAACAAAAAAAAAAAAACATAAGATTCCATAAAACGAAAGAATGCATTCAATTTTTTGGTAAATACCTAACTTTGGGGCTTTTAAACAATTTGTTGTAATCGTAACGTTTATTCACCCAGCAAGAGAGAGAGAGTGCTATTTCTGACTCGCTCTCACTCACCCCTGGTCGGGCCACAGAGAATGTTACAAAATGAATATCAACACTAATTGATGCCGACCTCTAAGGCAACTCCCCATGCATAGCCTGGAATTCTTTGTTGATTTTATGCTTGAATTCTTTGCTTGTCTTGGACAAGTCCGACTTGACTGTCAACCCGAAAGAAACCTCGCAAAAGAAACGAAAAGAAAACCCTTCAACAGAAACTGTCGATTTAATTTAAAACGATGATCAAAATGATAAAATCTGAAAATATTGTGGCTTAAATCGATTAGTGAGCGCCTAATCAGTGCTTTCAATCTACGCTTGTCCATTCATTTGTTTCCATCATCATCATCATGATCTTCTCCACTACCTTCATATCGTCATTATGGCCGTCTTCGTCATCATTGCTGTCGTCGTCGTACGTCTTTAAATTTGAACATGCTTCTCAGTGGCAAAGATGTACGTGTAATGCATATCTCACCGTTCACATTCTTGACCATTATGATCGGTGGTGCTGGGACACATACTCCAGAAAAATATACACAAAATTCGATAAGAAAGGCAACAAAAACAAAATCGCTTAATTTTTGTAGTCGATTCAAGGTGCCCACAATAACTTTAACTGAATATCATCTTTAACGTTCATTGATTTTTTAAATATGTGTTTTTTTTTTGTGGCACAGTGGCAGCACCTTAATATTTGACATTCCGAAATATTCATCGCAGACCACCATTTTAGTCCTATATTACGATGGAGAATATTTAAGATAGAGTTTTTAACTTGCATTGCTACTACTTGATCCATTATATTGTATTGTTCCGATCTTCATTATTTATGGTATTTATTTTATTTTTGGTATTATTTTAGCCATAACATTAAGGTAAAGAGGATATGGTTCGGCATTCTGTATTCCTGTATTCTGTATATTGATATAGGTCCATGTTTTGACATACACCCCACACAAATGTTCCGTTAACATTCGGAATTTTTACAGTTTTATCGACACATTCCAACTGGCTCGAGGCAGAACATTTGTTCCATAAGCTGAGCTTAAAAAATTTCCAGGTGCCTCGGTCTTGTGCACAGGTTTTCCAATTTTAAAGACCCTGTTTTGGTCTTTCCATCGAATTCGTGGCCTTCCCCTTTTGCGTGAACTCACTTTTATATGGCTTTTCAGCTGGGGCATCCTCATTCATTCTCACAACATGGCCTAGCCATGTTGATGTCCGAGTATAGATGGTATAACTCGTGGTTCATTCGAAGCCTATATTCACGGTCGATGTTGATCGGCCCGTAGATCTTTCGGAGAATTTTTCACTCAAGCACTCCAATAGTTGACTCATCTACTTGCCTTTTTCTTGATCTTCTAGCCATTTACTGCCAGTCCCACTATGACAGACTACTTCTCAATTCGTTCAAAGGTGGAAGTTACCACTTGCAATGTTCGACCCATTATGTCGAAGTCATCGGCGTTGAGGAGTAACATGTACTTTCTTACTCTCTTATGACCTTTTCCAGCAGGATGTTAAAAAGGTCACACGAAAAACTGTCATCTGGTCTAAATCTTTGCTCGGTCTTGAAGGGCTCCGAAGGCCCTTTCCGACTTTAACTGATGGCCTTGTACCAGTTAAAGTTATCCTGCAGGAATGCCGAGCACAGACATGGCTTTAAACACCTTTGAGCAGATTGGGCTATCGAATGCAACTTTATAGTCGACGAATAGTTGGAATGTATGTGTCGATGTGTTTTTCGTGGATCTTTTCCAGGATTTGGCGCAGAGTGAAAATCTGGTTTATGGTAGATTTGCCAGGTCTGAAGCCGTATTGGTAAGATCCAATAATATCATTGACTATTGGCTTCAGTCATTCACACAGCACGCTGGATTCCTCTATACATGACACATATCGTTTGTCTCCTTTTTTGTACACGGGCCGCAGGATCCTGAGGCTCCAATAATTGGGCATGCATTCCTCTAGCCAAATATTACTAATCAGTTGGTGCATGCTCATGATCAGCATCTGACCACCGATCTATCCATCGGCACTGCTGCTTTATTATTCTTCAGCCGATTAATTGCTAATCTGACCTCATCCGGGTGAATAAATAAACTTATTTGCATGCATAACCCCCTATAAATGTCCGGGTGTTTTTAAGGTTTTAGTAGCCATTTTACCCAAAGGAGCACTCAATCTTTTTGTAGGACGTTTAACATTTTGGAAGCATATTTTTAAAATAGGTACATATCTTGAGATAGAACCCATAAAATGTCCCGTCAATAATTTGACGTTTTATTTAATATTTTGACGTTTTTTATCAGAAGTTACCAGCCGAAGGGCTTGTAAGGGGTATACCGTCGTCTTGGGCGCTGAAAATCATTTTTACTGAACATCTATACAGTTCCACGTTTTAGCATTTTGGTGGTCCTAAGTGCATTTTCCATTCATAGTGGCTGTATTATGATATTACGTGTTGTACCTGCATAGCTCCACGCCATATAAATATCCCTATTAATATTCGGTATTTTGAAGATTTTTGAAATTTGAGTGGCTGTAATTAGGCACTAAAAGTTAAGGGATTTCACTCCCCATTTTTGGAAAAAAGAGAGAAATACAATCCATTTTGGCTCCTTTCTGCAACGAAAATCATATCTCCTTAAAATTTCCCCCATTCCACCCACTGTGACCACATCGCTCTTATCTTCCCCAAAAACTTTTGTGGATATATTGTTATTGCTTCTGCAGCTCCTGCTCCCATTGATGATGATTATGATTCCACTGCTGCTGCTGTCGACGATGCTGTTATTGTTGTTTAATTTCCATACATTAAAAGGTTTTAATTCTCACATTAACTCCACACGATCTCACACGCACACACACGGGAGATCAATCGATTTGAGTGTGCCCGGCTATGCTCACGTTGCCTCCGCATCATCCAAATGACTTTGGGACTGCAACAACAACAACAAATCACTGTCGTTTCATTGCCACAAAACCATATTCTCGTGCTGATGACGGCCAGAGGAGTCATGGCATCAATATTTCGTCTTTTTGATTGTGGTCACACACAGTCCCCCATTGTTGTTGTTATTGTTATTTTGATCCTGCTGGCGCTTCTTTTGGCTTGTCATCGTGTCATGTTTTATACCTTTGACTTCTTATATTTCAATACAGTTCTCAACGTTTCATTTCATTTCACATCAATTCATTATTATGATTGTATTTCCATGTTGCTGTTGTTGTTAATTTGTTATTTCTATTGTTTTCGTGCTTTGTTATTCGGTTATGTTGTTTCGTGTAAAACCTTAACCTTCTTGTGGTACAATTCCATTACTTAATGGAATGGTGTGAACATAAGAATTAGAGGGAAATATCTGAAATATGAAAAGAAAAAGTCAAGGAACACGAAGTGAAAACAACAACAACAATGGTGAGTTAATGTATTCTGTCCGTCCACATTTGAAATAATTAATTAAATCAATGAATTGTAATTTGTGTCCATTAGGTGGATTATGAACTCAACAATAGATTTGTTGGTAAGCCCAGATTATTTCAGAACACATCACATATGGATGAATGGGGGGATATAACAATTATGGTCGCTCAAAGACCACAAAAGTTGTAGGTATGTGGAAGGTATATTTTGGAACAGTAGACTTGGATTTTTTAAGGAGATATAAACGTGGAATTTTTAAAAATATTTTTCGAAGAACTATCGGAAATAAAAGTTTGGACTTTTTAGTTATATTTGTTTGAGGATTCTCAGAGTTATTTCGAAACTGTCAGAATTATTAGGCTGCTTTTAGAGAATATTTTTGAAAATGTCAGTGATTTAAGGGTTGCTTTTTTAATGATAGTTTTTGAAGGACTATAATGGCGTAGATTTTATAAATTATATTATTTGAAGGAATATCAAGGTTTTAAGCGTGGATTTTTTAAATACTATTTTTTGAGGGACTATCAAATGTTTAAGCATGGATTTTTTAAATACTATTTTTAGAGGGACTATCAAAGGGTTAAGCGTGTGCATTTTTAAGCTTGGATTTTTGAAACAATATTTTTAAATGTGGTTTTTTGAGCCAAATATACACCATTTGGTTCTATGATTAGTTGCCATTCCAAAGGTAACTTCATAATGCCTCTCTCATAGAAGTCCTGCTCTCTATTTGCAAAAAAACCCTACTTGTCGATTTTCATAATCCTCCCTAGATACCAATTTTTTATCATTAAAGAAATTTTGCTATGTAAGAAAAATATGAGAATCGCTTGGTGCCAAGTCCGACTGTAAACTGTATGACGGATTCATTAAAACTTCCCAACCAAGCTCCCCCAGTTTCTGGCGAGTCACTATAGATGTATATGGCCCAGCGTTGTCCTGGTGGAATACGACTCCTCTCCTGTTGACCAATTCTGGCCGTTTCTGGTCTATTGCTATCTTCAAACAGTCCAGTTGTTGACAGAAGAGATCAGAATTTGGCCATATGGAAGCAGCTCATAATAAATAATTCCCTTCCAGTCCCACCAAATGCATAACAGAACCTTCCCTGCCGTTAGTTCTAATTTGGCCACCGTTTGAGGTGCTTCACCGCACTTTGACTTCGTTTTCAAACAGGGTTATCGTATGTGATCCATTTCTCATTTCCAGTCACCATCCGTTTAAGAAATGGATATATCTCATTCTGTTTGGCCAAGGCTTCGCAGATGGAAATTCGATCAATGCTATTATTTTCTGTTAATTGGTATGGCCCCCAAACATCGAGCTTCTTTTGGAATCCAGCTTTGTGTAAATGATTTAAAACAGTTGTATGGTCGATTTTTAGCTCCTGGGCGATGTTACGACTCCTAACGTGCCGGTCAACGGCGATCATTTCTCCGATTTGATGGAATGGATTTCTTTTTCCCTAACCTGATATATTTTCGTCCGATTTTGCATATTATATCGAATTGATACTAGAATGATCCTTGCTAAGTTTTACTAAAATTGGTTCAGATTCAGATATAGCTCCCAAATATATGTTCATCCGATTTAATGTAAACTCTGAATGTTTATCCGATTACTACGAAATTTTAAATTTGTTTAAGGGGACCCCCCCCATTCTCGGGGTCAAAATTTTCCTTGATATAATTCGAATCTACACTAATTAAAGAATGTCCCTACAAAATTTCAAGTGAAAATCTCAAGAACTTTTGAAGATACAGCCGATTTATTGTGTCAGCATCAAGTGACGGCTGAAGGGCTTCTCAAACTTTAAACGCGTTTTTCTCTAAACATTTTTTTGCGAATGGCGGGCACGATAACTCAAAAACTAATAATCCAATGGTTCCAAATTTTGCAACGTTCCTCTGGGAGTGTGTAGCTCTCGTATGAACTAGGATAAAGCCAATCGGTGAAGATCTTCCTTATTTTTTAACTTAGTTTGTGGTAAAAAATAGGCGATTTTCTATAAAAAAATTTTCAAAGTTCCGCCATTTTGTTAATTGTTGTGCGAAGTTAATAATCCTAGTTCATACGAGAGCCAGACATGTCCTCTTTCTAACACAGTTGGAATTTTCGGATTCCGATGTTCCAGTGAGGAGTTATCATGCCCGCCATTGAAAATATGGACTTTTCTTTGAACCGAAAAAACAACAACAAAACAACAACAACAACTTTTGGTAAATTATTTTTCTTCTTCTTTAAATCTTCAAATATATATGTGCCAAGTTACAAACCTTAACAAGCATTGGTATTCATTTACCAGCCCATTTAAAATCTTAAAAATAAAAAATGGAGAATGGGGGGGTTCCCTTAAATCGGCTCCGATTTACGTATCTCCCATATATAATTTTGCTTGATTTCATACAAATGGTACACCAAAGAATCCAAGTCTACCCGATTCAAAGGCAATTTTTTAACAGATTTTAGAATGGTATGTGTGTGGGTTAACTTAAACTGGTGCAAATATTTATGTAGATCACATATTTTATTTCGTCCGATTCCATTCTTTTCTATCGGCTGGATATTGTATATATGAACAGCTCTTGTATATATCCAAAGGCTATCATATAGTCGGTCCGACTTTTGATCCTTCCTTACTGGTTTATTTCGATAATATCCAATTAAATCCCCAATATATTCACATTTATATGATTCAAACCCCGTCATAATCATCATCGTCGCTATTATTTTGCTCCTAATGATAACATTCAAAAGCAATATATTTTTTGTTGTTTTACATTTTGTTGTTGTTGTTGTTGCTGAGCTTGGAAGGGAAATGAACGAGGAGTACTCAAGAGTTTACTTATTTCTTTGACCGATGTAATGACCACCCAGTTTACAAGCACCCCGCTTAGTTGAGATAATGTCGAATGGATATGGGTTGATGTTACAGCTCCTCAAGACATCATTGCTATGAATAGATTGTGTATTGCGTTGCAGTTGTTGTTGTTGATGGTTGTTTTTGTTATGTCGTTGTAGGTATGTAAGTGCTGTCAACATCATCTCTTATTTTTTTACAATCTTCGTCTTCATTGTCATCATCATTCCACATTGAGGGAGAGATAGGCTATGTTGGTGCTGATGCTGCTGCGGCTGCGCATGAGTACTTGACCAGTTCATGTCAATCGAATGCATAGCTGGAATGCACTCAATAATGATTGTTGCTGAATGGTTGGATGGTGGCTGGATGGTCGTTCAGTCGGTTTGTTGGCTGCCCTGCTGCCAATGCTCCTGTTCCTGTTGTCTTTTAATGTACGATCTGTCATCACTTTAGTTGCTTTAAACTACTGTGGGTCTCTTGAATAGTTTGTTTTTTCTTAGTGTTTCTCCCTGGCTCTTGGATTTTTATAGTTGCTGTTGTTTTTGTTGTTTATCATTGTTTATCAGCAACTGCGTGTGTGGGTTTTGTGGGTCTCTCTCAGCAGCAGCATCATCATCATCACCAAACAGGAGCACCAGCTTTACTTAGTTTTCCCTTTCTTCAGTTTAGTTTTTTTTATTATTTCAAGAAGCATACAGGCCATTGATTTTTATGTAGATCGTCGTCGTTGGCATTGTCGCATTTGTGTGCCTGTATGGGTGACTGTGATTAGATAAAGAGAAAAAGTGTTTCAATTTGCCGCAAATTGTTTGGCGCATTTAAGGAAACCATGAATGGGACATAAAATGCAAAACAGCTGTTTATTCCTGTGGCCTATAATGACGTTCTGGCTTAAGTGTTTCCGGATTTCAGTTTAGTTTTGTGGGAATTTTCTAGGGCCTGTGAATTGCCTTTTTTTGTTCTCAATTGTGTTTATATATTTAGGCGAATGTTTGAGGTTAATTACGCTTATTATTTTACATCTGCTGACAGTTAGCTGGATGATAAGGCACATTAACTTCTGTAACGCGTGTCATATGTCGCCAGAAAATATCGAAAGTGGAAATAATAAAATTTACAATTTTCAAGTGCATCCTTGACATCATTAGGATATATGGAAGATAGAAGTCTTGGTTTTATTTTTAATGTATGGAAGTAAGGAATTAAAATAATATGATGATCATTTGAATGAGTTTTAAGTCAGTCTTTTCTCTTTCGGTTCGAGCTTAATCGTCGAAGTATTGCAATGAAAATAATTTTATAAATCAAAATTAATTTTATATATATATATATATATAAAATTAATATATATATATATATTATATATATATATATATAAAATTAATTTTGATTTATAAAATTATATATATATATAGAGCCCATTATATATATATATATAGAGCCCTGTTAGGGCATTATACACATATTTATCATTGTCTAGTTGTTTGCTTCTTTTCTTGTCATAATTTATAAATATTTACCTTTGGAATTATGATCCGGAAGGTGTTCTCCCATGAAAAACGCAAAAGACGCGATGAATGAAATTTGCCCACTTCAAGTGTATGTGTGTTGTTTTGTGCGTGCGAGTGTATTTGTACAATAATATGGCGATATGTGAGAGAGTATGTACATAAATAAATATAAGCACAATTATTGTCGGTCGGTAAAGACACAAAATAGGTAAATACTACATACGTACAATAAATATACTTTTTATGTATACATAGGTCCGCACATACATATGTACATATATCTCTAACGTATGGTATGAATATTTGTATCTTTATGTACATTTGTTTAGCAACAGATGCTGAGAAAAGCTAACATTTGCATTGTCTATTGGCTGTTGTTTAATGGCCTGCTGGCTGGGACTGCCTGTCTGCCTGGAGGCTAAGAAGTTGTTGACTCTTTAAAATGCTGTTGTTGTTCGGCTGCTGCATTTGCTGTTCGTTGGTGGCAATGTTGATAAATGGATAACTGGTGGCGTTGTATTTCTTTTGATTTAACAAATCAAAAGGTTGTCACATTTGTTTACCAATAATGTTTTTTTTTTTGTGTTTGAAGGAAGCTTTCCTAAGAAATCTCTGGAATTAGTGGTAAGGGATTTGAACAGTGTCGATGGCTGTTTGCAATTGATTTTGGGATATTAGAAATAAAATATTTGCCTTGTATCCTGTAGGTGTTTTGAGTAAATTGTTGATTTTATATGATGTATGAACATTAACAAAATATAACATATTTTGCAAGCGTAGCTCTGATATTCCTTTGAAAATAGTATTAAAATATAAAAAAATATCAAAATATTATTACAAAATCTACGCTTCAAAACTCCCTAATACATATTATAAAAAATGTTACTTGTTTGAATCATTCGAAAATTGAATAACTTTCAAAAATATATCCACGATGATAGATCCTTCAAAAAATATATTTTAAAGGATCCTTCAAAAACGGGTATAATAAAATAATTCACGCCTATACATCCTAAAAAACCCTCTGATCCTCCTTCAAAAAACATCCTACAAAAATATTATTAAAAATCCACGGTCCTTTAAAAATGGTAAATCAAAAATCAACAATACTCTATCAACAGGTTTTTTGATATACATACCTTAAAAACATATTTTTTAAAGGTATACGCCTCAAATATTTCTTCAAATATCCATGCCCTAAACATTCCTTCAAATATATTTTTAAAAGTTTACGCCTCATGTATTTCTTCAAATACCCATGCCTTAAACACTTCTTCAGAAATAATTTTTAAAAGTTTTTGTCTAAAATATTTCTTAAAAAATCCACGCCCAAATATTTCTTTAAAAATATTTTTTTAAAATCCACGCCTCAAATACTCCTTTAAAAAATATCCGGCTCAAAAATATCCGGCTCAAATACTCCTTCAAAAAATATCCGTCTAAAATACTCCTTCAAAAAATATCCGACTCAAATACACCTTCAAATATATCCGCCTCAAATACTTTCTAAAGAAACATTAAATAAAAACCCAGGCCTCAAATACTTCTTAAAAAAATATTGCTTTAAAATCCACGCTTCAGATACTGCTTCAAAATATATATTTTTTTAAATCCACGACTCTGTATTATCCATATTAAAAACATTCAAAAATAAAATTTCCCACTTACTAAATATGAACAAATCTTACGCCCCTTAATGTAACACAATATAGTTTTAATAAAAATTCCGATTCCATTTTACGGAAGGAAACCACAACAACAAAAATCAACACACCTTTTAATAAATTGTTACCATTAAATTTGTATTAAACGCTTTTAATGGACCACCAACTTGGCGTAACTTATCTTTAGGGTATTTTTTTAACTTTTCCTCTTTTCTCACAAAAGAAGAAAGTGTTCTCAACTAAAATACGGACTAGAATACAATTCATAAACATATGGATGGCTGGATAGATAGATGTAATATCTATGTAAGTCACTATTAACTAATGTGGCAAGAACAGAACCGGCAGAAAGACATATAGACATACAAACTATCCCATAGAACAACAAAGACGAACGAACACACAATAAGTAAACAACTGTGTGTGTGTGTGGGTATATTTCTGTAGTTTCTTCTTTCTTTTGAGATTTCAATTCCAATGATCATCGTTCGATCGTTACTCTCCAAGGTGGCTAATATGTGTAAACCATATTAGATACGCTTCAGCAATAATGAAGACATTATTAACTCATTTTTGTGAGTTGTTGTTGTTGTTGCTTGTGCGTTTGTCTTTTGGACTCCACTGTTGGGCCATCATCATCGACGTCGTCATCATCACCACCATTACTATCGTCCTCATGATGATAACTTTGCAATTGTATCGAGTCAACGATGATATTCCCATCAATTTGTTGTCGTTGTTTCCTGTTCTCAATCCAACGCACAGCTTGAAATCTTATCTTCGGGGTTTCTTTTTTGTTCCTTTTTTGGGTTCCACAGGAGTAGCAAATAGTAGTAGCAGTCAACATTCTTTGGGAGAGTCATATGGAGGATGTGTGTGCGTTGTGAGAGTGTGTTTGGTCAAGGAACACTTCAAGACAGGAATTATGCACAGTGGTTGTGAGGATGAAGTGAGTAATATAGCTTCAACAAAATTCCTTCGAAAAATATTATTTAAAAATCCATGCTTATAGCTCTGACAGTCCTTCGGAAAATATTATTTAAAAACCCTCGCCTATAGGTCTGACAGTCCTTCAAAAAATATTATTTAGAAATCCACGCATATAGCTCTGACAGTCCTTCAAAAAATATTATTTAGAAATCCACGCATATAGTTCTGACAGTCTTTCGAAAAATATTATTTAAAAATCCACGGCTGTAGCTCTGAAAGTCCTTCGAAAATTGTTATTATAAAATCCACGCCTATAGCTCTGAAAGTCCTTCGAAAAATATTATTTTAAAATCCACGCCTATATCTCTGACAGTCCTTCGAAAAATATTATTTAAAAATCCACGCCTATAGCTCTGAAAGTCCTTCGAAAATTTTTTTATTTTAAAATCCTCGCCTATAGCTCTGAAAGTCTTTCGAAAATTTTTTTTATTTTAAAATCCTCGCCTATAGCTCTGAAAGTCCTTCGAAAAATTTTATTTTAAAATCCACGCCTATAGCTCTGAATGTCCTTCGAAAATTTTTATTTTAAAATCCACGCCTATAGCTCTGAACGTCCTTCGAAAAATTTTATTTTAAAATCCACGCATATTTGTATTTTAAAATCCACGCCTATAGCTCTGAACGTCCTTCGAAAAATTTTATTTTAAAATCCACGCATATTTGTATTTTAAAATCCACGCCTATAGCTCTGAAAGTCCTTCGAAAAATATTATATTTAAAAATCCACGCCTATAGCTCTGATAGTCCTTCGAAAATGTTTATTTAAAAATCCACGCCTATAGCTCTGATAGTCTTTTAAAAAAAATTATTTAAAAATCCACGCCTATAGCTCTGATAGTCTTTTGAAAAAATTATTTAAAAATCCACGCCTATAGCTCTGATAGTCTTTTGAAAAAGTTATTTAAAAATCCACGCCTGATAGTCCTTCGAAAAATATTGTTTCAAAACCCTCGCCTATAGCTCTGATAGTCCCTCGAAAGGTATTATTTAGATATATAGCTATAGCTATTGACCTGATAGACCTTCAAAAATATTATTTAAAAAAATATACGCTTATACCTCCGATAATCCTTCGAAATCTGGTATATAAAAATCCACCCTTTTAGCTCTGATAGTCCTTCGAAAAATATTAAAATATAAGACATTCTTCACTGTGCAATCGATTTTCCCTCCCCATTGAAACCCTATTATGAGGTTAGGGCCAACTACTGTTGCAACAAATCATCACCAACACATACAACAATAATGACCGTTTTTCATCATCATAACCTGCAGTGTTGTAGTTGTTGTTGCGGAGATAAACGCCTTTTGTGTGAGAACACTTCAGTTTGTCTTTTGTCGGTTTAACAATTGGCAAAATCGTTTGCAATAATTTTCTTATTTGGTCTCATTGTCCCTGTGTGTGAGTGCGTGTGTGTGTCGGTGTCTATTCGTTTTGTTATTCTTGCCATAAATGACATGTTCTCTACCCAAAAATACATGTTCCGAACAATGCATGAGGGTGGTCTATCCTAACTCAAACAAAATAGAGACATTTAAGGAGCTACTTACTCAATTATCGTAATCATGTGTGCAGCAGCAACGGCAGCTCCTTTTTGCCAATCAATTCTCTGACTTCTGTATGTGCAGTCCTGCCAGGATACCCCGGTGTGAGAGTAAGTAATGATTTTAATTGCAATTTACCGTTGTGACATGGATGTATGTATGGATGATGGTCTGGGCCTATGTGTGTGATCTCTCTATCTATCTATGTCGATGCCCTGCCGTACCTTTTCTTTATCTAATAATACCCATTAATGAGTTACCCAAAGTATTGATACAATTGCAGTGCAGTTCATACCTGTTCGGTTGGCTACTATATGATGTCTTTATATTATGTTGATGAATAGACCACCCAGTTGATGGTTTACACATCGATTGTTGGATTGCATAAAACAAGTTGTCATTGGGCGTTACCCGGAGGCGTTGACATCTTTATTCTATGGAATTGTGTGAAAATCTTCAAGTGGATTTTTTTTCATTTCATTAAATCGCCATTACCTCACACAATGTTATTTTTCGGATTGCAGAAAAGAAAAAAAGAAGTAAAAAAGGGCTACTGTTGGGTATAGAGGGTTATAATTTAATCCATAATAATTAAGCGTTTCAATACCATATGCTAAAGAGTTATCCCTTTTTTGAGAATTCTTTTAAAATTCTATAATAGAGGAAATTTGGGCCTTCTGAGTTTTAATGGTAGTAATTGTAGGGTATAATGGGCATACGCATACATATACAACATATATCTTTAGCGTATATCCCGCATGAAAACAAATGGGAAAAGGGGGAAAGCCATAAAACATTTGATTCATTTCCACTGCAAAAATCCCAATGTCTGTTTAATAGCAGTGCATTTCGTTATTGATGAATGATAATGTTGCAATTATTGCAGTCTTTAAGAAAAACACATGCTGCTCGATAGTCGTTCCAACGATTTGCTACCTTATTTTTATTGTTGTGTTTCCATTTTTTATTCGCTTTTCTCCTTATTTGCCATTTCTATAGGCCTGACAATCCATTAGTATTTTTGCCAACATCTCTCCCCCTTGTATGTAAGGTTCATTAAAACATCAATTCGCCATGATAATAATAATAATAAAAACAAACGTAATGAATATAGGAATGAAGAAAAAATAAAATGTGTTTTGATTTGATTTTATATTTCTTGCCAATTTCTCTTTGCTAATTATTGCAGAAATTAAATGGATTGTAGAGGGATATGTATGTATTACAGATGTTTATTTTGGATATTGTGCGACCTACATATGTGAGTTTTTATAAAAAAAACCAATACAAATTTTGCGCGAACAGCAAAATAATAGCTAAGAACGAAAAAGACCCACAGGGACTCAAGATGGAAGGAGGATATGTTTTGGAGAACTATTTCCTCATTCGATTTGATTGCAGAAATGTGATCTAAAAATAATCTGTAATACACGCAAACAAATTTATAATGCTTTTTCTTCATGAACTAAAGTTAGTAGCAATTTTTTTCAGTTACGGCTAGATACATTTGGCATAACTGAAAGACAAAACCTATGACGAATTTGTCTTGGGTTCATAATATATTCGCCTATTAAATTTTCTACTCCCCTAAATTTTGTTGTATATTGTTATCAAAGCAGGCATCAGGAATGTACATGCTATAATCAAGAAAGTGCCTATGCCTTGCGGAGGCCTTCGATATTATTCGCAGGTTTTATTAGCATAGCTGGTTTGGAAATTATTATTGGACCGGTCAATGGAAATCATAAACACTGGATATTCATCCAACAGAGAAATCTGTGGCAGTGAAAGGAATTTAAAGTAATGATCCCGTAGTAGATTCGCGGTCGAATTAGCCAACAAAATGTCCAATTAAAATCGTAAGGAATTGGCAGGATATTGCTCTTTATACTTAACAATGTTACTTAAGTGTTGACAATTCCAAAGCCTGGAGTTTTAGATGCTAAAGACGTGTAGGTGCTACAGACTTGAACAACTTTATGTGAAGAAAGGATAATTATTTTTTATAATACCATGAGAACGGTCTATCCGATTTGAACCAAACTTTGTAAGATGGAATTATCGGTCAACTCTTTCTAGTATCTCCCTCACTAAGGATCAATATAAAAAAACAGCTACGAAAGTTTAAAAGTTGAACGGAGCTGACTTTATGATACCCTTCACCATACAATATATGCTAATATATACAATATCCTGTAGATAGAACAGACATAAAATCTTTAGAGAACCATTGAAATGAAATAGGGCGAGAATAAATTTGAGAATCTAACTCAGTACACTGTGCAAAATTTTGTTTCAATCGGACAAATATTGGGAGTTTGAAGCACCATTTACCAAAAATCGGATGAAACTATATATGGGAGCTGAGCTAAATCTGAACCGATTTTAACAAAACTCCACATTCATCAAACTGGACTTAATCAAGTGTGCTGTGAACAATTTCGTCACAATCGGAAATACCGGACCAACTATATATGGGAGCTATATCTAATCTGAACTTCACAGACATTAAACTGGACTGGATTCCGTACGCTTTTGTAGGAATTCGGAGTTTGGTATTTATTTACATAAATTCGGCCGAATATGTATATCCCAAAACTTCGTAAACATCAATATAGACCTATTTTAATATGCTGTGCAAAATTCGGCCTTAATAAAAAACATACAGTACATTGAATAAAATTGTATGCCAATCGGGAAAACGTTAAGTCTTTAGTGCACAGTTTACAGAAACTCGGAAGAAAATGTATATGGGAGCTATATCTGAACCTGAACCAATTTTCTCCAATTTCAATAGGGTTCGTCCTTGGGCAAAATAAGCGACATGTACAAAATTTCATTCAAAACGGTTCATAAATGCGAACTGTACTATGTTTACAATTAAAAATGGACAAACGGACGTACAGGCATGCATAAATAGACTCAGAAAGTGGTTCTATATATATACTCAAAAGGAACCATGGGTCTATCTCGTTTCTTTTTGCCTGTACCTTCACCCTGTACCACAGTTTGGTGAAGGGTATTAAAATTTAAATATGATTACAAGTCCAAAAATGCGACATAACATCGGTACTCTCCTTTAGTACCTTCCTCACAAAGTGACAACATTTTCCATATTTATCCAAACTCTCGGCGTCGTAGTATTTTTACGAAGTATAAATAAAGTTCGAAGATGTGGTCCATCGGTTCACTCCTTCTGGTACCCACCTTATATAAAGCAAATGGTAAATCCTGTTTGTGGTGAAAGTGAAAAGTACCGAACCAGGCCGGACTTATTGCTAGGAACTTTTATAATTTAATAAACGGAAATAGTAGCTTTCGTCGAAATAGGAGTATTTGTAATGTATGTGCACATTTGCAAAGCTTTATTTTAAATATTGCGATCTCTACATACTCTGTTTCTGATCAAGAATATTATGGTGTCTCCGACAAATAAATTCCACCAAATTGAAAGGGCGTACGTGGGACACACTTTCGACATGTCAGTAGTTGATTGTATAATAATGATGGTAATCCGAAGACAGCCTAGAGGTCTGACTTAAAGAGTCTAGTAGAGTCGAACGATGACTTTAAGAGTCTAGTAGGTGATAAGCTGTGAATAGTTCACCAGTTCTTTCCTTTCCCAAAATCAATACCAGAAACACTCTTTGCATATGTCTCAATTTATAAATTAATTACAGTCTTTGATGTGTTAATGGACGACAATCAATGTTATATGAGGAGGAGTTCTGGAAAAGGGGTTTAATCAATATACCGATATATATTATTTTATGACAGTAAACTCATCAGATTTTTAAATAATATAATATTTAATTTTTATCTCCCTATTTTCAGATAAACCCGTTCATTAAAACTAGAAAACATTATCCCATAATAATTACTTCAAAAATGTTTATGAGGACTTTTCGATAATAAAACCCAATATTTCCCAAAAATAAAAAAATGTCACACACTTTTGTATGTGAAGACTGTAAATGGCGCTAACCCAGGCACTTTATGAATGAATCTGGCCGAAATATTTCCAATCACATGGTATCACATCACAAGTCACACAAGTTAAGATCACATGCCCAATCCTGCTCTCATACCCAGGCTTTCTTTATGAAGGCAAATCCAATAAAAAATACAGAAACAACAACAACGATAAAAAAGATACATACCTTCGTCTTCTTCTGGTCTGGCGGAGATGGTTTCTCAGAGATAAAAACTATTTTGTCTATGATGACAGCTTCGAAAGGAGAACAAACGATGGTAGCTGAAATTGAAACCAAAGACAAACAAAAAATGAAACAAATGAAAATAAAATAAAATAAAAAATCCAAAATGATCTATAGCACAGAACAAACAAAACACAGATACATATATTCATGCAAAGGGAGCTGCTGTATGATGCGCCGGGCTATTGCGAAAGAATGGCATAAGAAATAAATCCCTCATTCTTAAATAAATTCTTATCAAATGGGAACAATCTGCCACGACTGCATCATTCAGCAAAGTTAATCATTGGAAAATCACTTCCTGAACCTAAACATATAAATAAACAGCAAGCCGATCATAAATACAGACAACAACATGGTCCCGAGGATGGGGGATGGTGATGCAAAAATAAAAACTATATCCAGAACATACATAGGCATGTATAAGTATGTGTGACAAAAAATAAGAATTTTAGCTAAACAAAAAATTACATTTAGTTTTTAAGTAGATATTCAAATAAACCTCAACGTTGTTATTCCCATATAATTGCAGTGTTTCTTTTTTTATTTCTTACATCCTCCTTCCAAGGGATATCATCTCATCCTTCGTATTCATTCATACATTTTGCATGACATACATACCACAATGCTTTTTCATTCGGGATGGTAGAAAGTGATCTGTGTCCTCTTTTCGTTTGTCAGTCGATACAAACAAATATCCACACATCTCAATGAGAACTGCTTCAGGGAGAAAGTAGACGTATTTTTTGTTTTGTCTTCATGGATTAGTCCCCATTGGCACAATGATCAGACCCTTGAACATGTTCATGTATGTATGTGATATGTGTCCTTTTTGACAATGAAAGAGGTTCCACACGTGTAACGAAATTGTGTATTTGTTTTCGTTTTTTATGACCTATTTGTCTAAGGTTAAGTGAACCTCTTCAGTTGATCTAATCCCTCATTTCATTTCATGTCGTACAATGCAAGTCCTTGATCTTAATTTGGTCTCAATATCATTTAAATGTTGTTTGTTTTTTTTTTTGGTTGCCAAGTATCTGTGGACACGCATAATCGGCTTTTAGTTTCCTGCTTTAACATTTGTTGTTTCTTTAATTTGTTTATTATTTCTTTTGCAATGTGTCCTCGTTAAGTTGATTGACAAAAATTAGGGATATTGATCGGAACACATATTGAAAAGAAACAAAATAAGTTTTTAAAGGATTCAGAACATAATAAAGTTCCATTGAGAATTCACTATGTCCTTTATGTGAAGAATAAGTCTTCAATGACAGTATTATGTGAAGTCTATGCTACAGTATGTAGAGTTGAGTATATCATATCCGAATCACCTTATGCCCGGATAATATATAAGCGAAGCTATCTGCTGTGACTAACTCTTGGCTAATTTTACAATATACACAATTTATCGTCGATTGAATGTCAGCCTAAGTAAGGCTAATAAACACTTTCGTAATTTCATTTAATGTTTTTTACCCATTCTACATGTACCTCTCTTAGAATATAACAATTCTTTATTTATTTATTTTTTTTTTTTTTTGATAAATAGTTCATTTCTCGGTGGTGTTTTGTTTTGGTCGACCTCTGTCTCTCCCTCAATTGGTGTTATAAAATTCGCATATGTATTTTCCAAATTATTTCGATATAAATTGCCAAGTATAATATAAAAAACAAGTATTGATACGAGCTCAACCGAAAGTTTAACATTGAACAGGATTATTCTAATGACCCAAAAACAATTAAATGAGAAAAATAAATAATTACCAATGAAGAAAACGACAAATAATTTCTGAGCCATAGAAAACCCGCCACCCACACAAAACAAACTTCAAAGTTGTTTTTTTCGCTCTCTATCTCTCTCTCTCTCTAACATTAAACCAATATTAGTTTTTATGAATTCCATTCATAAAATGCAGAAATCCGGACATTGACAACATATACGATTTTTTTCTGCGTACGTGGATAACCTGAAAACGAGAATTTTGGTTGGAAAATGTGGCTATAACCTTATAAATATCGGAACAATTGAGTATAATCAGATGAGGCTAAAAGATAGCCTACATAGCTACCAGTGATACCTTTTGATATTTTCTTAACCTCTTGATAAAGTGTAGAATTTTAAGATAATTGATCCATATTTTCGCCTCTAGTATATCTATACAATTTCAGAATATATAGAACCATGTGTATATTTTTGTATATCCGACACATACGTCGTGATATGTGAAAATAATTTAAAAAGCAAAAAGCCTACTTTAATATGTTGGCAATTTCTCTAGAACCCGTCTTCTTGGAAAAAATATGTAAGCCATAGATTGGTATTTTAATCATTTTTCATGCCGATCATCATGACATACATGATTATTCGCTTCCCAGGTTCAAATCCCATGGACAAGTTCGTGGAGTTTGGATCATAAATATTATCTGAGGATGTACTAGAAAAACAGACTAAAATGACTTGCTTCATTCAGATCTTGCAAACTTTCATAACCATCGGGGCAATATTTGAAAGTCTGATAACTTCCATATCGGAGTACATACATTACTGTAACTTGTATCAATTTAAAGGTCAACTATTCCCATAAGTCGATGTATGTCAAAACATAGATGTATATCCGAGAAAGTTGTTTGTCCTGCATAAACCTACGATGTAAAATTACAGATACGGTGCACGATTAATTCAAATCTTTCTATGGTAATGGAGAACCATTTTTGAAAATTTTGATCTATCGATTTAATCATAATTGTTCGTTCAGGGAACCCACCCCCTAAACTCTATTTTTTATTTTTAAGATTTTAAATGGGCTGGTAAATGAATACCAATGCTTGTAAAGGTTTGAAACTTTGCACATATATATTTGAAGATTTAAAAATGAAGAAAAATATTTTTTTTTTTTGTGATCAAAGAAAAGTCCTTAGTTTTGATGGCGGGCATTATAACTCCTCACTGGAACATCGGAATCCCAAAATTCCAACGGTGTTGGAAAGAGTACATGTCTCTGGTATGAACTAGGATTATTGACTTCGCTCAAAAATTAAAAAAATGGCAGACCTTTGAAAAAATCGCCTAAACCAAGTTAAAAAATAAGGAAGATCGTCACCGATTGGCTTTATCCTAGTTCATACGAGAGCTATACACTCACAGAGAAACGTCCCAAAATTTGAAATCGATTGGGTTATTAGTTTTTGAGTTATCGTGCCCGCCTTTCGCAAAAACACAGTTTGGAGAAAAACGCGTTTAAAGTTAGAGAAACCCTCTTGCTGTCATTTGATGCTAACACAATAAATCGGCTATATCTTAAAAATTGTTGAGATTTTCACTTGAAATATTATAGGGACAATCTTGAATAAGTATAGGTTCGAATTAGGTTAAAATACAAAATTAAATTTTTCGAAACCGAGAATGGGGGGTCCCCTTAAATAAGCTCTTCGAAGAAACGATCGACCATTGCTTGGACAAAACTGGTCAAATGCAGAGTTGGATAGTTCCGGAATGAACTAGTTCATTGGAACTTGTCCGATAAAGTGACTAGGTTCAGTTCCTATAGTTCTTTTCTAATTATATGATCTAATTCTATTACCAGCATTTATTAGCTCTTTCTTACACCAGCATGCATTCTATATTTCATGAACGCCAGGCCCTAAAATATTGTTTTTTTATAATTCGACCCCGCAAACTTCGAAAATCGCCCAAAAAATGTCTCGTCGGTTAATGCCAAGAAAATAAAAAAATACAATAGTGATTCACAGGATCACATTGTAGATAACTTTACCATGTGATCCTGCAAAAACCAAACAAATCCAACGAAAGTTGTTCGTAGAAGAATCACTTCGATGCATATGGTTGCCCTTTTCTTCGGAAAAATGGCCGTGTTGTGACTACTCCGATTGGCCAACATTGGACGGCCAAATCTAGATGTACCACAATTTGTTGGACCATAGTCGAAAAACGAACCTTCTTTTTATTACACTACATCAAGAAAAATATCCCTCGTATATTATTGGAAGAATTTAAAAGGATGTTCTCTGCATAGAATTTTATTAGAAACACCCTTTTGTTTATGTATTTAATTCGAATTTGGTTGTCTTCACCATTTTTCAGAGTTTTTTCATATTTATTATAAATATGTAGTCACATACATACTAATTTATCCACATAGATCCATTATCCATTACTATCAATTAACTACCATTCATAAAAATTCATTCATGCCATCGGCATTCTCTCCCACCAATAATGTAGACCATCTACATATTACCTTCCAAAATAATTTCATTTAAATTTTTAAACCAAAAAAAAAAGTAGAAACCCATACGATAACAACGATAAGATGCAAGAGTCCGAATAAATATTCATTACCCAGTAAAAGAATGAAAAAGCGATTTGGAGCGTCAAGAAAAATAAAAAACGAACTACACACAAGCGTAGAAAATATTCTTCTGATATGAGCTGGTGTTTCATTTTTTTTAATTTTATTTTCAAAACTTGTTGGGTGGCATTTCCAGTGAAAAACAAAAAAACAGATGAAAATAAACTACCAAATGATGATAGTAGTAGTCGGAAATACACACAACTACAACATGGCCAAGTGTTACCGTCTCACGGATACAAATGTAGACATATCCCAAAGAAAGACACCCAAAAAAATGGAATACACGGTTAAAGATACTAAATTAAGACATAAAGTGTAACAAATTGAAAATTTGAACGTCAGCGCCCCTTTTGAACCGTAAAACCCGCTCTGCTCTGTCCATGGCTCTGCTCTATTTGCCTATACATGTATATACACACGGTGGGTATGTATGTTAGTATGGACAACGTTCTCTTTGCCACCTCTTAATTTAAGTGAATGCTAAGGTGAATGTGGCTTTCAATAATGGAATGTGTTGGTGTTCGTTTGTGTGTGTGCGTGTGTCTGTACACACGCTTGCGTGAATGAATAGCAAAAGGAGAAAACCAGGTTGGCTGGGAAAGATTTTTATCGGCGATAAACTAAGCAATTCAGGTGATAATTATATAATTTGTGATGACCAGACAATGTAACGGCAGCACCACTCACTGCCACCACCACCGCCAGCCACGGCAACAGCAGCAGCCGCGGCAGAGGCAAATGCATGTCCATAAAGTACTGCACTTTATGAGACCCTACAACATTTTTGTCGTTAAACGATTGTTTTACATTTGTACCGGTCGGTCTGTCGAACGGCCGGTCGCTCGTTCTCCCGTTCGGCTGTTTGTTCACATACGATATGAAATGTTTGGAATGCGCCTTCTTTTGGGTTTTTAACTCCATATTTACCACCAAACACACACTTCAATATTCGAAAGTGGCGTTATTTTATGAGTTCATAACACAAATGTAAGCCTTAATGGAATTTGGATATTTTGAATACTAAATGTTTAATTTAATTAATACCTGCCGATTTGGGTTATTGATGTGATTATGACAAAAAAAAAATAAAATAATAATATTTATCCATTGAATATGATGTTGACTTTAAAAGTCAATTAAAAAATAAGGATTTTGATTGTTTCATGTTAACTGGATCACTACAAAATAAATGGAATATTAAATAAATTAATCAAAATGACAATTAACTTTTCGACTATTTTTAAAATTTATTGGTGGTATGAAGGCTAGAAGTATGAGGGAAGAAATACTTGAGTGAGTGGATCCATAGGACCCAGTTTAGGAATTATGCTTCATAGAACCCAGGATCTGGATTTATGCTGTATAAAGTTTTGAAACCTTTAGAATGTTATCAGAAGAATTGGACCTATAGGCTGTATATTCGGATATGATCTACATTTGGTTTAAAAGATTACATTACATTTACGCTTCGAATTGGATTTACACGGTTTCAAAAAGTTCGACCCTTTATCGGGGTGGCTGTGTATAAATCCCATTTTCAGATTTAATGAAAGTTTGATAAAGATATTTCTATGTGAAGAGTTTTTACCACATCGGATACTCAAATATTTGTAAATTTTCAAAATATGGACTCTTTATGGGAAAGGTCCCAGAAGGAGCGGAGCAATAATTCCTACCTTCGAACACGACATATTTTTCGTAAAAAATATTAGGTTGTGTAATGTTTGGACCAAGATGGATACTTCTTTCGCAGGCTATTTGACATTTATTTTTGAGCGATGTGGCGACTGCTCAGCTTTAGCAACGAAGTATTGTAACTATGAAGAAAAGACAAATCTTTGTGCCCCATGACAATGCGAGTTCTTACACATCGGCTCAAACCAGGATGTTTTGATTAGCCAAAACGTAAAATTAATCGGTCCTTCTTTTTATTTCCCTATACCAAGCAAAAATGTTTAGTCAACAATTTGCGTCTTCAGAAGATGCTGCTGAAATGTTAAAATGTTCTGGAGTTACCTTAGAGTCAACTAAGTGTTTTAAAAACTAAAACCAATTCAAAACTGATATATCTCAATTTCGAAATCAAAATAACATTATTCACGCTAAATATTAAAAAACCGATATTTCATTTTCAAACCTGAAGTTCTAGTTTTTAATCTCGGTATCCTGGAAAGGTATAATGATTACAGCAGATGGCTAAACGTTTTTAGAATTCTATACTTCCGAATAAGAATCCTTCCTATTATGGTGGAATAGGTCTTTATGGGGACAAACCCAAAGCGCTGACCTAATCAGATAATTATTTTAATATAAAATGGGAGTTATATGAGGACTACTTATTATACGACTACAAAATACCAAATTACAGCGAATTCTGTAGAAAATTGCTCTCAAAATACCGAAATTATGGGGGTACCCTTATATGGGAGCTATCCGAAAAAATTACATGTATTTATACTTTCTGATGGAGTTTCTGAGTTCAATAAGAACTCAAAGTACTAAATTTCGAGGAATTCGATTGAAAATCGCGTTCAAGATCTCCAAAATCCTATCTATCCGAAAAAATTTACATATTTTCATAATTTTTAGTGGAGAGATTTGCTACCCAATAAGAAATAAAAGTTCTGAATTACAGCGAATTCAGTCGAAAAATGGGCTCAAAATTCTGAAATTACCCTAATATGGGAGATATCCGAAAAAATTGACCTATATTTATAATTTCTAGTAGGTTATATCGGAAATTGGGATATGTGGGGGCTATCGGAAAAATTGACATATATTTTTAGATTTGCTATCCAAAATACTAAATTAAAGCGAATTCGGCCACAAAAATACGCTCAAAACCCCTAAAATACTGAAAATTGGGGGTTACCAGAAAAAGTGACCTATATTCCTAATTTTTAGTGTAGAAATTTGGTACCCAATAAGAATCTAATGTACCGAATTTCCGCGAATTCGGTTGAAAAACGTGCGGTACCCTGCGGTAACAATAAAAATAATAGACCCTACATACCATGGGGGAGGTTATAAAAATAGGACCTGTTGTCCTCTATGAATTTGAAATTCAAATTTTGGTTGGAAAATGAGTGTACTTTGAATCGGCGGTTTCATTATTTTGGGGTTATATCAAAATTAAAATTTGCCTATTAGGCGCACTTTGTATTTTGAAAAAGTAATTTTTTGCACATACTGCGATATATTTTAAAAACGTCGGAACTGTACGTATAACCCATGGCTTCTACTTATTTCACATTTTCCCATCTCATTATATTATTCGCATGAAATAGTATGAAACATCTTGATTATCAAAATATTATTATTTTTTAATAAGCAACCAACCGCAGCAGAAAAAAACATCGAATTCATGTATAACGAATGTCTGAACAAATCACACATTGATTAACATTAAAAATACCTTTTTTGCTACCAATTTTGGTTTTTTGGCCAGGAATTTGCAGACATGCGTTTCCTCTCCAAGAAGATGGGAGCAAAAAACCAAATCCAAATTTTATGTGAAACCCTTTTTAATAAGTCAATAGTTTTTTGCAGTTTTCACTCGACGGTTTTTTTCTTTCCTTTAACAAAATCCTCATTGAGAACTGAAACCATTGTCCGATCAGAAAATGCAATGCAAAATTAAAGTTCTCCTCCTGTCCACTGCAATGTTTGACGTTATGAAATAAATCTCATCTGATTATTGGTGGATTTCTGAATGTTAAACAAAATTGTCGGGAGCAGTCAACGGTGCAAAGAAAAAACTGTGATTTAAGAGATGAGCAAAAATTCTGTCAACGTTTTTTGGTGAATTCTTGGGGATTTGTGTCTCAGGAGACAGGGAAAAAATCCTTAACTCTGAAGGTTCTGGGTATGATGAGACTCAGAGTTTGTAGGAATTCCATTAAGAAAAAAACCGCTCCGAGGATACCAAAAAAATGTTACGGTTGCTGGCACATTTTTTCGATGGTTTCTTGTTTACTGACCAGCAAACAGCGACAGTAGCTGTGGGAGCAAAAACACACTTAAAGCTATTTAAAACATTAAATTATAGAATATAGAATGAATTCCAAAAGAAACCGAGTCGAAAAACGACCCAGACATCCATACCACAGTCACACAGCACTCACAACACAAACAAAAACAGACGAACACTGAAAAAAACAAACTCAAAAATCCATCAACGCTTTTCTGGCAAAAACAAAAAAATCGCTTAAAACTGTCGAAATCCACCAAGGCCTATAAAAACTATGATGAGTTGGAGACAAGCGGATGACGAATATCTCTACGCCATGCCATATCATGACAATTTAAGGTAAGGTTTTTTTGCTTGGGTTTTGGTATTGGTTCGAGGTATTCTGTGTGATCACCGTGGCCAGAGACTCCAACAGCATGAGGATGAGAATGTTCATAATCATGTTTCTCAATCTTGATCCTCTACCCGCAGCAGCAGTCGTAGCAACAGCATGTGAGTATCAGTTGACATTCTGTTTTTTTCGTGGTGTCGCTATAGCTACTACGCCATTGAATTATGCTCGCTTTAAAGATGCGTTAAATTTGCGCAACAACAATTAAGCACGATTTCGTTAATCGAAAAGCAAATGCGAATGTTTTAAAACACCTAACTAATTGACAGAATGTACTCTGTTAGAATTGTTACGTGTTTTTTTATTATTTTTTAAATATAAAACAACAAATAAATAAATCTCCAACATCTGACGATGAAACTAGTAATCAAAAAAACACGCATTAAAATTTATATAAAAAATCAACGTCGCAAAAAAATTTTAAAAAATCGACAACCTAAATATTTTTGGAATCCACGTCTTTAAAATAAAAACATCACGTCCTAAAATTTTTTTTTTAAAATAAAGTTCTTAACACTGTTTAAAAATCCACTCTTCAAAAACAAATTTAAAAAATTAAGCTTTTAAAATTAAAAAAAGCCTTAAACTTTAAAAAATCGACATCTTAAAATTTTCAACAATCCACGTCATAAAAAATGTAAAACAAAAGGTATTAAAAAATCCGCACTACAAATAAATTTTAAAAAATCGACGCATTATAATTTTCAAAAATCCATTTAAATCTAATCTATCTAATAAAGAAATATTAAAACCAGTAAGAAAAGTTCAAAAGTCGGACGGGGCCGACTATATGATACCCTTCACCACTTTGGGTACTTACAAGAGATGCTAATATATACAATATCCTGATAGAACAGACTTAGCATCATTGGAGGACCATTAAATTGGAATCGGGCGAAATTAAATGTGTGATCTACATAGATATTTGAACCAATGAGAAAACATACACATACTAATATCTATGAAAAATTTCATATCAATCGGGTACTCTTGGATTCTTTGGTTAGCACATTGCGCAGTCCCCAATGTCATCTCGGTAGAAGAAACCTTTATTATTTGGTACACAAATTGCATGAACTTAGGGGTTATATATACATATGTAAAATACTTTACAAACTCCAATACGCGTTATTGTATTTCTAATATTATACGTCGTGGAGAAATGTGCCAATCGAAAAAACTATAGTTGTTTGTTACACAATTTAGATAAATCAGATCTATAACTAAACCTGAACCGATTTTAACAAGTTTCAATATAATACTCTCTGTTATATTTCATGTAACGTCACCAAACGTAAGCTCCTTGGTGCATTATTTGCATGAAATTGGAAGAAAATATTTTGTCTCAATCGAACAAACCTTGGGAGTTTGGAGCACTATTTATCTAAAATCGGGCGAACTATATATGAGAGCTATATCTATATATGATCCGATTTCAATGAAATTTGACACGCTCTATCCTAGTCCCAATTACATACGTTATACCAAATTTTGTCCTAATCGGACAAAAATTGGGAGTTTTGCACCATTTACATAAAATCGGCGAAGCTATATATAAATCTGAACCGTTTTCGATTAAACTTAACACACTCTATTCTAGTCTAAATTTCATACGTTATGCCAAATTTCGTCAAAATCGGATAAAAATTGGGAGTTTGGTGATCCATTTACTTAAAATCGGACGAAGCTATACATGGGAGCTATATCTATATCTGATCCGATTTCGATGAAACTTCACACACTCTGTCCTAGTCACAATTCCATACGTTATGCCAAATTTTGTCTCAATCGAACAAAAATAGCGAGTTTGTTGCACCATTTACATAAAATCGGACGAAGCTATATATGGGAGCTATATCTGAATCGATTTTTACATTTCATAGACATCATACTGGGCTTAATTCAGTACGCTGTGCAAAACTTTGTTTCAGTCGGACCAATATTGGGAGTTTGGTCCACCATTTAAGTGAAATCGGGCAAAAATATATATGGGTGCTATATCTAAATCTGAACCGATTTTCTCCATTTTCAATAGGGTTCGACCTTGGGTCCAACAAATGGGCTGTGCCAAGTTCCATCCAATTCGGATTATAAATGCGACCTGTACTTTGCTCACAAAAATACATGGACGAACGGACAGACCAACATGTGAAAATAGAATCAGAAAGTGTTTCTATGCATATTCTCAAAAGGAACCCTGTGTCTATCACGTTTCCTTTTGCCTGTTACAAACATATGCACAAAGACATAATACCCTGTACCACAGTGTGGTGATGGGTATAAATATAACAAGAAATTGGTACAAAATCTCAATTTGGATAGAAAAGTATGGCTTAAAGACGTATTTAAAACAGTACCTCATATGCAAGCATTAATTTTAGCTTACAAAAAACTATCGGCTAAGTGGCAATTTAATAGAAGTCAAAATTTAGGTATCTCATATTTCTAGTTTTACTTAATTGTCCTAAGAATGGGAACGATGAAATTTCTCACAGGACATAGGTGCATACAAAATCTCCAATCATTCTACACATTGCATTAGTCCATTATGATAACTATCGGTGTGAATAAAAGTCACTATTAGGGATATTCTAGGAAGTGTTTTTTATAAAATTCACGCATTTAGGTCTCCTCGACCACACTAGAATCTTTCACAACCTAAAACTAAAATACCCAATAATTAGGAACAATTATGGTGAGGATACCAAAAAGGAGAAAAATCAAATATGAATTAATTTAAGCATGTCTAACACCTGGAAGTTGATCCCTTTTGCGTTCTGGTGGTGGTGCTTCTTCTTAACACCTCTTTTTTGACTAATGATGGGGAATAATGATAAGTCTTTGCGGCTCAGTGCACTTTCTATGTGAAAGGGCCAACAAATCAATTATTTGTGCATTTAGGGTATACGTAACGAAATTAACAACAACAACAATATCCCACACGCAACAACAACAAAAAACATAACCAGGAAACATAAATTAAATATCATTCCCAATCATAAAGATATACTCCACAAAATATATATGTATGTATGTCTGTGGTAGGGAAGGCTGCAATGGACAGACGGATTTATATTCTACAATGTCATCTAAGCGTAACTAAATAAGCCCAATTTTGTTGTTTTGTTGGACTGTTCCTTGTTGGCCAAGAAGGAGATGAAGACAACGTGATCAACACAGAGAGAGCGAGAGTAGGTGGTGTGTAAACTGCAGTTTGTTATTAAAAATACAAAAAAAGGCTGATCAGAAACCGTGTTGTTGTTGGTTACTTCCCCGCTTTTTGTCCGTTCGTTTATTGTGGTTGGTTCTTGTTGTTGTTGCCTTGGCCAGTCATGTTTTGTGAGTGCGTGAACCTTGACGCTATAGCCGAAAAAATGGACCTCCTATGTAACACTTTTTTCTGTTTTCGTCTGTCCCTCTCTCTGCTTTGTGTGGTGGGTAATATGCCGTGTTCTGTGTTAATGGTTATAAAAACGCTTCAGGCGTTATGTGTATATTATTTTTGGTTATTAATATCTTTTTGTTTTTGTTGCTGGTTTGCCAGTAAGATGATGATGATGGTGGCCAATTTGATGGGATCCAGGGTTGCCATTTTCGATTGATTGATGTACTTTTTTATGCTATCAAAAGGCTTATAAAAATCTTGATCACTAATAATTGATTTTTTATTTATTTATTTTTAAAAAAACCACACATTGTTTTTTTTTTTTAAATAAACCACATTCTTAAAATAATAAACAGGTTTTTTAATAATGTTATTAAATATTCCACGCTTTATTTTTAAATAATGCAAGTCTTTTTAAAACACTACTTTAATCCTGGTCTGATTTTTTTCAATCCAGCCTTGATATCCTTAAAAATATATTTATTGGAAAATATTGTTAAAAAATCTATTTTTTTTAATTCAAGCCTAAAATGTTCAAATAATTGGCACCTTAATTTTTATATATTAGGTTGGGGAAAAAGAAATCCATTTTTTGGCAGATAGCAGCACTGAAGTATTTCTCGTAAAGTATCGATCAAACAATTTCAGGTTTATGCTCGTTGGAAGGGTGACATTTCGCAGTAAAAAAAATATTTGGCTGTTTTTTGTTTGGTGCATTCAGTTGTGAGTTACAGGGTTTTAAAAATGGAAGTGAACATAGAGAAAATTCGGTGCATTTTATAGTTTTTCATTGACAAAGGCGAAAATGCAAACCAAGCGGCTAAAATTGCGAATGGTGTTTATGGTTCCGATATTGTAAAAGCCAATTATGTGCAATTTTTAGTTTCGTAGATTCCGTTCAGGAATTTTTTATGTTTAAGATGCACCTCGCACAGGTAGGCCGGTCGTCGATAATGTCGATAAAATCAGAGAAATAATCGAAGTTGACCGTCATGTTAGCAGTCGTAACATCTCTCAGGAGCTAAAAATCAACCATAAAACTGTTTTAAGCCATTTGCAATTGACCAGATTTGGCCAGGTGTCGTGTTCCACCAGCCAACGCTGGGCCACACACATCTACAGTGACTCGCCAGAAACTTCGGGAGCTAGCTTTGAAAGTTTTAATGCATCCACCATATAGTCCGGCGGATGCTTGGCACCAAGCGATTATCATATTTTTCTTGGATTTCAATATTTCTTTAATGATAAAAAATTCGTATCAAGGGAGTATTGTGAAAATCGACGACTAAAGTTTTTTGCAAATAGAGATACAAATCATACAACAAAACGGTGCATATTTGGCCCAAATCGGACATTCCGAAGCATGTTAAATAAAGTCCTATAATTCATATAAAAATAAAGGATTTTTCCCCAACCTTATATATTCTTAATCAGAATAAAATTCTATGTCGTTTGTCTGTCTCGTAATATTTTAGATATACCTCTGTAATTTTGCACATACATTGCTAGTACTCCTAGGATGGGATATATCTGTCCTCGCTTTGGTGTAGCCCCCATATGACGGGGATTTTGGATACGTTTTTCAACCGAATTGGTAGTAATTTAGTACTATGCGTTCTCATTGCATATCACATCTCCGTACTAAAAATATTGACCCACGTTTCAGGGTAGAACCCATATAACGGTACACCCAAAATTCAATTTTTTGGGAATTTGGACACATTTTCAATCAACTTATCTGTAATTTTGTGTTCAAGGTCATATCATAACATGACTATTCTCCTAGGAGACCCGACTAATTTTGCATATTTTTATGCAAAGTGGAGGGTATAATGGTGGAGGGTATAAAAAAATCAGCCGGCCTAAATTAATATCGTTTAACCCGTTTTTTTTTTTTCAAATAATCCATGTGTTATTTTTGAATCCAATCCTTACGCCTTGAGTTTTGTAAGAAAATCTGGCCTTGGTTTTTAAATCTCAGCCTTCTTCTTTTCGAAGAAAGCATAAATTTTTTAAATAGTTCACACTTTAAAGTTTTTTTTCAAAAATCTAAATTTTTTATAAATACAAGCCTTGATATTAATCCTCGCCTAGCTTTTAAATATCTCCTAAACTATTCACGCCTTAAATAATCCATCACTTAGAATTATAACTATTTTCAAATATTTAATATTTAAAAAATAAATCCCTACATTGTACTATATTTTTAAATAGACACCTTAAAATGAGAAGGACCAAATTCACGTCATAAACTAATGATTCAACAATTTGCGTCATGATGCTCGACACTCTTATGAACGACTGATGTTGATCAAAAAATAAAGAACGCGGTCCCATGTTATTGGACTTATGTTTATAATTACTTCTTTCCATATTTTTTGGAAATTCTACAGTTTCTTGTCCTCCGATATGTCATAATACTGAAAGATTTTATACTTTATCCTCTGAAAATCCAAACTTTTTCTATTTTACAGCATTTTTCATTTTCTTGAATAACAGCAAATTGTGTAAAAAATTAATTTTTGGTCGAAATAATAAAAAAATATTGGCAACAATGGTTAATATGGTTTGACTTTGTTTTTTGGTGGTTGTTAAATTGTTATTGTTTTGTACATGGAGTTTTTGTTTGTCTGATCTGCTCTTTTTTTGTTTGTGGGATATTTTGGCCACCATGATAGTTGGCAGGCAGTTGGCCAATACAACAACTGCTGCTGTTATTTCTGACGCTTGATAGGGCCATTTAATACCGCATAACTCTTTGTGAGCCGCTGATGATGATTATGGCTTATTTCCATTTATTCTTGGAAAACAATAAAAAACTTATTTCTGTTTAGTCATGTTTTTAGATCCAGATCAGACCAGCCATCACCAACCAACAAAAAACAAAAAGAGACGCCATTTTGAAGGTCTGTTACTCCCCGAAAAAAAACCTAAAACTAAATGTTTAGGTCGGTCCATATGCCATATTTGTTGTTTTTGTTGATACCTTATTTATGTACGAATTACATAGTACCAACGCTGTGTGAGAGAGCATGTGGAATTCTGATTATAAAATATATGTTCCGCTTTCAAATAGCCAATCAACTTATTGATTCGAATTTCATTCAATGTGAGGTGTGAAAATTGGTTGAGAAAAAAAAAACACCAAACATAATAAACAACAATATTTCAAAGATTGTGAAATTCAATCGTTATGTTGTTGTTACTATAAACGAAGCATATCGTTCGACAATCACTTAAATCAATTCCATAATGCAAATGATTGGCTAAAAAATGGATTGGATATTTTATTGGTGAATGGGAAAGAATTGTATTAAGGGGAACCCTAATACAATTCCACTATTAATTAATCCGATCGTTTCCAAAATTTTAACACGTTATTTTGGACCTACATAGCTATCTTGTGAACTAGGATAAATCCAGTCGGTGAAGATCTTCCCTATTTCCCAGCTTGGTTGTTGATGGAAAATAGGCGATTTTCCAAAAAAAAAAAAAATATTTTCCTAGGACCGCCATTTTGCTAATTTTTGTGCGAAGTCAATAATTCTAGTTCATACTCGAGCCATTGATTGGTTAAATTGACCTATGTACTTGGGATGTGGGAGTTGTACCAAAATATGTCCATACTAAAGTTAGGAAGTCAAGGACGACACCTATAGCTTTCGGCGGTAAAATTTGTTTCTCTAGTCGCTCAAGGGAAGGGGATTTATATACTTCTCTCATATATACAAATACAAGGTTATCCATTTTGTTGTTTCAAAAGTATGGGACAAGAAATTCAACATCTGTCAAACTAAGTTTTAAAAACAATTTTCATACCCTCCACCATAAGGTGGAATGTATATTAAATTTGTCATTCCGTTTGCAAAACTTTGAAATATTCATGAGACCCTACAAGGTATATATATTCTTGATCAGAATAAAATTATATATCGATTTATCCATGCTTAAGATAGAGCTTTGAAATTTTACACACATGCATGGGATATACCAATCCACGTTTAGCTCCCATACAACGGTTTCCCCAAATATTCGAATTTTTTGGGATTCTTTACACGTATTTCAACTGCATTGCCTGTAATTTGAGGCTTTAAGCTTCCATTGGGCACCAAATTTCCCTAACAAAAATTATTGATATCTGTTCATTTTTGAGATACAAACCATTGTTCAATATTTGGGGATCATGGTTTATCAGTTCATCAACACAATTGTAAACCGTGTTTATACAGATAAAACTCAACGTTCAAACTTGATAATGGGCATAGGGTCAATATCATTCCTATCAGTCTAATTCTAGCTTAAAAAAGATTTCCAAGCTCGTCGGTCTTGTTCTTCTACCTGATCATTCCATCGAATTCGTGACCGTCCATTCTCACAAAATGACCTAGCCAAGGTTGTCGCTGCAGTTCAATCCGTCAGACTCGATGTCCGAGAATATATGGTATAACTCATGGTTAATTCGACGACGATATTCCCCATTGACGCAGATTGGCCCATAGATCTTCCGGAGTATTTTTCTTTCAAACACTCCAAATGCTGTCTCATCTGCTTGCGCAAGTACCCATGCTTCAGATCCATACAACAGCACGGGTTATATCAGCGATTTGTAGAGTGTGAGTTTGGTCTGGTGAGAGGTGGCATTGCTTTTGAGTTGCTTACTCATACCATAGTAGCATCTGTTGGCAACACTATTCTCCTCCAGGCGTATTTTGTTTTAATATTCAACTCGGTTTGACTTTTAAGGCTATATTTTCTAACGGCGGACGTTGACATCTCACCCTAACCTTTAAATAAGGCAAAGTTATATAAGGAAGCTTTATATAAATCTGAACCGATTAACCAATTTTAATAGAATACATTTCCTTCACCCAATTTTGTCAATTAAGATGAAATTTGGAACAGGAACCCGATTTGTGTCAAGATTTGTTGATGTTGGTCAAAATTTATATATGACCATATTTCATAATTTCGTTCAATTTATGTTTAATGCCATTCAATGCAGAAGTGTATAGAATATTCAAATCCACCTAGCACAAGAATTTGTGTCGTAGTACATGTAATACTTCCGGTTGGTTGTCGGTAAATATTCGTACGTGTCTAATATTCTGATTAGTAACAATAAATCCAAGATTTTAATGTTAACTCATTAAGGGATTTAATATATTAAGTCAACACTGAATATCCTTAACCAAAAAATTAAACTAACATTAAACACGACCACTTCCAATACGGCCACATACCAACCAACCAGCCATCCAGCCAACTAACATCATCAACACCACATAAGCAATGATTAAATTATGTACTTTCTTCGTGTGCGCCGGTGTATGTGTGGGGGATTGCGTTAACACTTTCATAATATCTTGTTCAAATTTCCCAACACTTACATAAAAATTGGAAAATTATTCATGATTATTTCATGATCTGTTTGTTGTCAACAATGGCTGTTGTTGTTGTTTGTTTTGTCCAAGTCAAAAATTGACTTGACTTTTTCCAAATTACCCAATTCCCGCAATGAAAACAATGAAAAACCATTTAATTTTGTTTTTTCTTATTCCACCAAAGAAAACATACAACAACAACAAAACAGTGAAACACATCGGCACATAGGCTCATCAACACAAACACACTTGAGTGGGAAAACACCTCATTTACATCTGTGATGACTGGAAATCCTTTGGAAAAACACACATACTCGTACACACACCCTGGCAGGCTTATATTGGTCAACTGATGAGGGAGACGACAATGACCGTGGCCTGGATATGCAAACACACATGTCACCAGATTGATATTTTATATAAATCCCATTGGCATGGTGCCGCTAGCTAGCTGGCCAGCCGACTGAGTGGCTAACTAACTGCCTGGATCCATTCAGTATTTTACGTGTGAGTGTGCCGTTTAGGCGGTATATGAAGTCAATAATGATGATGACTTTATTTATTCAACACTTTCGGATTAATAAATTGTCTAAACAAACAACCTGTACAACAACTAACCAACCAGCCAGCCAGCCAACCGATCGATCCAACGACCAACCAATAAGCCAGCCAGCCAGTCAAGCTAATGCCTGGTGTTTTAGTTGTTGTTGATGAAGATGATGACGACAAAATAAAAATCATTTAAAAACAAATAAAGGAGAAACCACAGCACACAAAGTCAGCCACGCAAAAGATTATTGGAAAACAAAAATAAAATAATAATAATAATAAAAATATTGACTGCGACTGACTGACATTCTGCGCGTGTGTGTGTGTGTGTTTGGGAGTATTTTCCCGTGCGTGTGAGTTCTTTATTTGTCTATTTTCCTTCGTTGCATTGTTGCTCCTCTGCGACCAGCGACCGCAACAACGACATGTCAATGAAGGCAATTCACAAGGCGGCTGTTGTTAAAGGAAACGTTGCCGTCGCCGTGAGTCGGCCCCTTTGCCCCGACTAGAAGTTGAATGAAAATTGTTTTTCAAGATTTTTTCGTAGCTATGGAATTTCGACGGAGGGAAGTGTTTGTTATTATATGATCTTTCCTTAAAGTGTTTGTGACATGTGCAGTAAAATCGTGTGACAAGGGAGTAAAGGGGAGACACAGTGTTTTAGTCGGATTTTTTTTTTGGAAAAGGAATATAAATCCCCAGGATTAATAGTAAAGCTTGGTCCCATAAGGAAGGTTTTTCCTCATAGGAAATATATGAGTTTCCTTATAACCCTACAAAACTACGCTTCTGCCTGGATAGTATTTCAGGGAATTAGGTGATGAATGTGTTCCTAAAGCCTCGTCCTTGGACCTGATTTTGTTTAAATATATGATGTAAAGAAATATTGCCCTCGGATGTGATATTCCCTGAGAAATAGGAAAAAATTACAGGCCTGGCATTCTCTGAGAAATATCTATTAAACAATCTAGAACTTTGGCTGTGATATTTTCTCAGAAATATCCTTTAAAAATGCAGGCCTCCGGCTGTGATATTCTTTGGCTGTAATATTGTCCGGGAAATATTAATAAAAGAAATCCAGGTCTTTGGTTGTGACATTTCCTGAGAGAATCTTAGCTGTGATATTTCCTGGAAAAAAAACACGCCTTTGGCTGTGATATTCCTTGAGATATATCCTTAAAAATCCAGGCCTTTGGCTGTGACATTTTCTGAAAAAATCTTGGCTGTGATATTTACTGGGGAAAAAACATGCCTTTGGCGCTGAGATATTCCCTGAGAAATATGTTTAAAAAATCCAGACTTTTGGATGTGATATTCCCTGAGAAATATCCTTTTAAAAATCCACGCTGTGATATTCCCTGAGAAAAATCCATGATTTTGGCTGTTATATTCTGCAAGAAATATCATTTAAAAAATAGGCCTTTGGTTGTAATCTTTTTGCTCTGATATTGTCTGAGAATTATCTTTTTAAAAATTCACGCCATTGGCTGTGATGATTCCCTGAGAAATATCCTTTAAAAAATCCACGCCTTTGATATTCTCTAAGAAATATCCTTTACAAATCCAATCCTTTTGCTATGATATTCCTTAAGAAATATCGTTTAAAAAATCCAGGTTTTTGACTATGACATTCCCTGAGAAATATTTTTTAAAAAATCCACACCTGTGGCTGTGATATTTCCTGAGAAATATCCTTTGAAAGAATCCACGCATTTGGCAGTGATATTCCCTGAGAAACATCATTCAAAAAATCCATGTCTTTAGCTGTGATATTCCATGAGAAATACCCTTTAAAAAATTCTGACTATTGGCTGTGATATTCCCTGAGAAATATCCTTTAAAAACCCCAGTCCCCCACGAAAATTATCCTTTATAAAATCCACGCCTTTGGCTGTGATATTTAATGGGAAATATCCTTTAAAAATCTATGCCTTTCGTTGTAATGTTCTCTGAAAAATATCCTTTAAAAATCCTCGCTGAGATTGTCCCAAAAGAAAAAAAATATGCTTAAAAAATCTTGCTGACATAGAAAATATTCCTTAAAAAATTAGGGCATCTCGTTGAAGCCGGAATATTCCCTGAAAATATTTTTTAAAAATCAAAGCTCCAGGATGAGAAAATTCCAAGAAAGTATTTTTACAAACGTTAAGGTTCTGACAAGATGCTTTAAAAAAAATCACAACTGTGGCAGTGACCTGAAAAATATTTTTATGAAAAATCTGCGTCTTTGGCTGTGATAGTCATAATATCTCCTTAATATATTTTAAAAAATCCAAGCTTCTGGTCATATTTTTTTAAAAATACATGCTTATACACCTCTAAAAATATTTTAATAAAAAATCTTCCTTCTGACAATCAATTAAATTATACACTCTCTTACTTGTCTGTTTCATTTCACTGTGCAAGGGGCAAAGGGGTGGTGCACACTGCACCGTATATAGTTGATGATTTTGTTTTTATTTTTTTGTGTTTGTGATGGTGTTAATCAATTTGTGTTTGTCGATGTTGTTAAATGTAATAAAAAATATTACTTAATTATTGTGCCAGACTATGGGCAAGTTGGGAGGTGAATAAATAGTTCCCATAACTGACGCCCGAAGTCGGGATTTTTCACTTAACTCTGTGATCTTTACACGACTTTTTTTGGGGGGTCTGCTGTTTAGCTCCAGCAGCAGTAAATCTATTTTTTGGGGGGTAAAATGCATAATTGGTACATATCCGGAATTTGTAAATTTCACAATTTTATGAAGTGCCAAAATTGGGCAGCCATATATCTACACACACACACACAGTGTTCGAAGTGAATAGTGTAAATGTGGGTGGTGCATTTAATAAAGTTAATTATGCAGAGAATATTAGACTAATATTGCCCCCATGGTAAAGTATTTCACACAATGCAACTAAATTATGGTCAACATAAACTAACTGGCGCCTGGAAAAATTTGTTACCCAATACAACAGAAAAAACGTTTTCTATTAAGGGATTTTTTGTTTTTTTTTTTCCTTTTTTAATTTACACACATCTGCCTAATTGTTAAGACCGTGCAGGAAAGGAAGGGGGACTAATTTGTTAAAAGCCTTTCATGCATGCATATGTTAACACTGATGTATCTAGGCCATGGTTTATCATTGTTGCCCAACACCTTGACATGGTTGGTGCCTAGGCGCAGGCGTATTGAAGCGCGTACCAGAATTGCTTACCAAGCAGTTTACATGTGGCCATCTGTCAACGTCCTTTTCAAAACGTGGCCGAGTCTATTATTTTCTCTTCTTCTGTTGGTTTTACTTCGTCATGCAGTATGGCATTTTTTTTGTCATTTAATCAATGAGTTCATCATTCAATTCGATGCTGTTGCTAATAGCCGCAATTATGTTATGTTGCACACAGATCCTGTAACATATTGACTAATGTGGCATAGATGGTCGATTGTCCTGCCTAAGCCTCTTAAAATTCTCAGAAAACAAAATATACACAACAACACACAGTCAGAGAGAGAGAGTGGGAGAGTGAGAGATCGACTTCTCTCTCACAGTAAAATACCATGAGTATTGAAATATTATGCCAATCTCACGTTTGAAGAGTGTGAAAAGGTTTTCACCATTGTCCTGTCAAACAATAGCCTATAGCAGGACAATACCTCAAGGACTTTTTTCGGCCAGCTCTAGATTGTGGCTAAAAAAAAAACAACATCGAGATTAATTAACCATGAAAATTGCCATTAATATATAGTTTATACAAATTCTGGGAAATATTTTGTATGAGAATGAACACACAGAATAACAAACGCCGCCTCACCCAAAAAAGAAGCCATCATGGACCACACACACCATTCATAAATCGATTGTTTCGTGGGATATGATTTGGAATTAATTACACCTTTCAGCGGCATCTTATTGCGGCGGTTGCGCATGAGAACAAATGTAGTTCATATCGAAAGTGTTCTTAATTTGTCAGAATTTTTGAGCACTTGTCAAGGTTAGGCGATATCCTGCTGGGTAGCCGTGTTGATGGTGTTAAATTGTTTCATGTTTTTTTATAAGTCTTTTATCCGTGGGAAGATTTTTTGGTTTTAATTTAATTAAATGTGGGAATCGAATATAATAACATATGTCAATTTTCTGATGCTATAATGTAAATATTTACAAACACCCAACATAGCAATCTATGAAACCTAATTCCGAATGTATTTTAAATTCTTTTATCAAATTTCAGGAACATCAATCTCGGTTTCAAAAAATCGATTTTTTTTTCATTTTACTTTCAAGTTCAAGTGAAAATCTCAACAACTCTTGAAGATATTAGGTTGTGGAAAAAATCCATTATTTTTATATGAACTATAGGACTGTATTTAACAAATGTGCAAAAAAATTTAGTAGTCGATTTTCACAATCCTCCATAGATACCAATTTTTTATCATTAAAGGAATTTTGCAATGCAAGAAAAAGATGATAATCGCGTGGTGTCAAGTCCAGACTGTATGGCGGATGCATTTAAACTTCCCAACAAAGATCCCGTTGTTTCTGGCGAGTCCCTGTAGATGTGTGTGGCCTAGCGTTGTTGCTATTTTCAAACGGTCAATTTGTTGACAGTAAAGATAAGAATTTATCGTTTGGCCATATGGAAGCAACTCATAATAAATAATCCCCTTCCAGTCCCACCAAATGCATAGCACAACCTTCCTGGCCGTTAGTCCTGGTTTGGTCACCGTTTGAGGTGCTTCACCGCTCTTTGACCACGATCGTTTTCGCACAGAGTTATCGTCTGTGATCCATCCATCTCCAGTCACCATCCGCTTAAGAAATGGGGTATCTCATTCCGTTGGGCCAAGGATTCGCAGATGGAAATTCGCTACATCCCATTTTTCTGTTAATTGGCGTGGCACTCAAACGTAGATGTTACGATTGCTAACATGGCGGTCAACTTCGATCATTTCTCCGATTTTATCGACATTTTCATAATGGATTTCTTTTTGTGGCATCTCTAAGGGGCCTGATTCTCAAATCGAACATTCCTTTCGTCTTATATTGAATTTATATACATTGAAAATTTTGACCCATTGTGGGGGTAGTACCAAAAGGAGTGCATCATCTTCGGACAGAATCTAGGCTTGGTAGAGATAATATGTACAACGTTTGGTACAAATCTAATAGCATAATTCTGAATTTAAAAATATTTTAATTATTGACCCTTTGTGGGGAAGCACCAGAAGGTGTGACCAATGGTCCCATTTTCGGACTTGATCTAGGCTTGCATAAACCTTTCGCATAATATTATAAAATTAATTTTCAGTAAAACTTTTTAAAATTTGTGGGAGAGGTACCAGAAGGAATGGACCGATATTCCCCATCATCGAACTTGAACTAAGTTTGAAAGAAATATTACGATGTATACTCCCTTCGAGAGTTATCGCACACACCAGCCGGCCAGACGGACATTTGTAAATCGACTCCAAATTGTCTGAAACGGGGTCTACAAACAATATTTGCCGTATCAATGTGTATATACCCTCATTAACCACAAGGCTGGCGGGTATAAAAATCCTATAACTCCATGTATTTCTGTAAGGATCTATTTGGACAATTTTCTATGAGGACCCGAAGAAATCGGAATGCCAAATTACAGCCCGATCTGATGACAAAATGCGATTACCAAAATTAAAATACGGAAAATGAGTCGGTTCGTTATGAGGGCTATACCAAAACTCGGACATATTATGAGAACTACATCTAATTCGCTTCCAAATTTGGCTAACATCTCATCTCTTCGAAGTAACGGAAAATAACGGTACTGCCTCCGTCTATTCCAAAATGTGGTCCAAACATCCTAGGAGTAGTAGCAATGGAAGTGTTAAATTTCAAAGCGCTCTGCATTTGTCTATTATGTTTCGGATTATTGTTCGGATGTATAAATAACATCAACATTTTACTTTTGGTTCAAATTATCTAAATATTAACAGAGCAATACAAAACGAGCAGAACTGGACCCACATTGACAGGCGGTAGGGGACACATAGCTAGATCAACACTCCTGGTTAGTATATGGCATATTATATGCTCAATGTATTGACGGAGCTATATTATTTTATTTTGACATTCTTCGGGAGTATGTCAAAGTGGGTCAAGATGCCCTTGCTGGTGTATGGATCAGAAGCATGGATACTTGCGCAAGCAGATGAGACAGCTCTTGGTGAGTTTGAGAGAAATTTTATCCGAAAGATCTACGGACCGATCTGCGTCGACGGTGAATATCGGCGTCGAATGAACCACGAGCTATACCATCCATACACGAATATCGACATGGTCAGACTTGTCTATAGCGACTACGGTGGCTAGACCGTGTTTTGTGAATGGCATTTAAAAGCGAGCGTATAAATTTGGTGAAAAGATCAAATGGCATATCAAAGCATCATCCTTCAAATTGGAAAAACTGCTCACAAGATCGACGAGCCTGGAAATCTTTTTTAAGTTCGGCTTATGGAACAATGTTCCGTCTCGATCCAGTTATGTAAGTAAGTTTTTCGGCAGTATATCCAATAGCCTAAAGTCCGTGTTTTTATTAAATTATTATTAAATGATTATGGATTGTGTTTTGCAAATGAGTTTTATAGAATATAGGTTTATCGAATTTCTCTCAGTTCATGTGAGAATATTTAGGAAATATTTAATTTTTAGAAGGTTTTGCGAAGAAAGATTGATGAAAGTGATTCGCGCAATTAATTGAAACCATCACCTTTTTAAGATACAAATTTCTTAGAACTATCCCTAATAAAGCTCATTATTTCCATATAATCACCATAATTTCCCTCAACACATTTACCTGTTCTAAAGCAAATGACAAAATTTCCAAAGGTGTTTAAAATCCCCCTGTTTAGTTTGGAAAATACCCAAATCATAGTGTCATTTGTGTAGAATAGCTTCACAGGTTTCCAAAATCAAAAAATCATCTATGTAAATTCATATTATCGATTTACCAAAGAGGTGGGAGCATAAGGTTAACACCTCCCTGTTACTCCAAAGTCTAGCAGAAAAACATAGCCGAGAAAAACGAAGCAAAACAACAAAACAAACAAGCAAAACTAATTCACATTCACATGGTTAATGATTTGCCTTCATGTCTTTTTTTCGACATACAAAAGTCAAACTCATTATGACAAATAATCTGGTGATAACGTCAACTGAAAGCGTAACTAACATTGCCCAGCTATCCACCCCGTCCCTATCAAGGCGTATCATCATTGAACCTTTTACGGCCGCTGTTGCAGTTTTTCCCCCGAAAACAACAATGCCAACGAACAAAAGGTAAATCAATGGCTCAATCGAAATTTATATGGTCAGCAATTATGTGAAATCATTGGCAACGTGTGCTACTTTATGTCCCTACCAGTTAGCCAGGCGAGCCAACCAGGGCGCACACACACCGAACACAGAATACCCAAACAAATTGTGAGCAGACAATCCCAATCACCCAATCTCTGTTACACAGCAGAGAGATAGGACATCATCATCTCTTTTCTTTTTTTGTTTCTGTTTCCAATTCTATTCAAATATTTTGCCAAAAATCTGACCAGCCAGCTAACAAACAAGCAAACGAATCTAGGCCTAGGCAACAAAACTTACATACACACACGCACACCCAGCGATAGATAGCGTGAAGAAACGCGTTTACCGGGCAAAATGTGCAACATTTACATCAAGATGTCAAATAGCATTGCTATTTGTTGTTGTTATTTGCTTTGACGATCGTTCGTTCGTTACGCTGACCCACGATTGCTACGCTCAGGGGTCAGACAAATAGGTATCCTGTGCAGAGGTCATAAATGTCACAGGGTGTTAAAATTGCTTCCAAATAACTCACCATACGGCCAGACGACTATTCTATGGCAATTTGTTGGCTGTCTATGCCACGCAGAATGAAAAAAACAAACAAAATAAAAACTCCGATGAAAGAGAGTCGAGAGCGAGTGAACGAGTAAAGGAAGAATATCCATCCATTCGTAGCGTTGTGAATACTAATATGCCGTGCAAAAACTCATCCAGTTCCGCTGTTGGGGTGCCTAATATGCATTTGATTTTTGTTGTTGTTACTCGCATGGCATGCTCGCCCAATCTGTTCGCAGCAAAAACAAAAATTGATCAATCGGATTTTACAGGGACAACGTGTAAGATTCTTGCACAGTGGTTTGAGGAGAAAAATTAAAAGTGGATTTCAAGTAAAAAAGACATTTTTGGAAAGAGGTAGAATCCGATCCATAATGATTCTCGATTTAGAAATGAACTTGTATGCAGTGTTGGCCAGATCTACTTTCAATAATGTAGGTTCTGGTATAGTCAACATTTTTTTTTTTTTTTTTTTTTGGTTTCGGTTTTTAAAGAAAATCGGATTTTGGGACAGAAAACATCCTTCAAGGACAGGGATATGGATTATTGTTAAGATTTCGCCTATTGGAGGTATTTGAAATAAATGGTATAGCCTTATGTGCCTCATCGAAATATTGGTTTTAGACCCCATGTTTCTTTAGACCAAATCCGTTTCAGAAAAGTTGGAGTCGATTTACAAATGTCAGTCCGTCCGCCTGGCGACCACAATAACTCTCGAAGGGAGTAATCGATTTCATCCAAACTTTGCACATATTAATATTAGGTTGGGGAAAAAGAAATCCATTATTTCTTCGGCAGAAAATATCGATAAAATCGGAGAAATGATAGAAGTTGACCGGCATGTTAGCAATCTAACATCGCCCAGGAGCTAAAAGTAGGATGGATCGAATCTCCATCTGCGAAGCCTTGGCCAAACGGAATAAGGTAGACCCATTTCTTAAACGGATGTTGACTGAAGATGATAACCCTGTGCGAAAACCATCGTGGTCAAAGAGCGGTGAAGCACCTCAAACGGTGACCAAACCAGGACTAACGGCCAAGAAGGTTCTGCTATGCATTTGGTGGGACTTGAAGAGGATTATTTTTTTATGAGTTGCTTCCATATGACAAACGCTAAATTCTGATCTCTGTTATCAACAACTGGACTGTTTGGAGATGGTAATTGACCAGAATTGGCTAACAGGAAAGGTGCCGTGCTCCATCAGGACAACGCTAGGCCACACACATCTACAGTGACTCGCCAGAAACTTCGGGAGCTTGGTTGGGAAGTTTCAATGCATCCGCCATACAGTCTGGACTTGGCACCAAGCGATTATCACATTTTTCTTGCATTGCAAAATTTCTTTAATGATAAAAAATTTGTATCTAGGGAGGATTGTGGAAATCGACTACTAGAGTTTTTGCAAATAGACAGCAGGTCTTCTATGAGAGTTACCTTTAAAATCGCAAAAAAATCATACAATAAAACGGTGCATATTTGGACATTCCGAAGCATGTTAAATAAATATAGTTCATATAAAAATAATGGATTTCTTTTTCCCCAACCGAATATATAGGTCTATTTATGGGAAGGATTTATAAGGAATTGAACCATACTCTCGAATGAAATAAAATGTATTTTTCGGGTTCTTGGTGGGATGGAAACCTCGTATTTGTTTAATATGTCATATTGAAGATTTAAATCGCATTTCTGAAAATTGATCACTTGGACCTATGTTCGTATACAGACCCCAATACAGGTTCCGTTTATTTTTTCGAAAACTTGTAGAAATTCGTTAGAAACCCGTCGATATTTATAATAAAGATCACAAGTCCACAGACTATATACATATATCCAAAAAAACAGGTATATCGATACAGCCAAGTTATATAATTTTTTTTTCGAATTGAAAGTCTGTATTTTACCAACTTGGACCCGGATTTTAAATAGTAAATAAATTCCATCCCCAAATTCATATGAAACCCTATACCCTTGATGTTTTAAAAATTAAGTCTCTTTCAATCTTCCCGTTATATTATTACATATTTTTTTTCTCTCTAAACCACTGTTCTCTTCACTACACCCATCCAAAGAAGAAGAAAAAAACCAACAACAACCTCTTATAATTTCAAACTTGTGCTATCCATTATTTCAGCAATCATTGCACATTTTCCAGAGTATTAGAGCCCAACAAGGTGTGCATAGTGTGTGCGCGCACGATATTTTCCATCCATCTCAAATGGTCCTACGAATCCTCTAATTTGCTGCTCACTCTCTTTTTCGATACACTATGCCTATGCCCGAAGTAGACAAAAGAGCAAAATTCGAATGATCATCTTGAAAGTGTGCAAAAGATGATCGGTCGTTCGTTCCTTGCTACGCTCGAACGTCTTTCAGTCAACGAAAAAATCCCGAGAAATTGTTTTTGTAAAAACAAATCAATAGTCATTACGAGCATAGCTAGACTATGGTGCTACGTTCGTTGGACGTTCGTCCATCATCATCGTCAATTTGTGTGCTTGTGCGCACAGCACAGACAGAGTAAATTTGTTCGTTAAGAGAGAGAGTGTGTTTAGTTAGTTAGTTTGTTAGGCTAGGTATGCAATCCGATACGATCTTTAGTAGATATTTTCACGGTTTATTTTCAACTTTATTTGTTTTGTTTCGATTTGTGTTTTTTTTTTTTTTTTTGGCTGAGTGTTCAGCATTGTAGCGAAAATTTTCAATTTCGCGCTGTGCGTTACAAATCTTAAAGTATAGCTGCCCTTTTTCTCAATTTGTTGGTTGTTGTTGTTTATTTTGAAGAGTTGCTTTCGTAGATTATGGTATCTTCAATCTATTGAATTGAAGAATATGTGAATGTTTGTATTCAATTGGTTAAAATGTGTTTTTTCTTCTCGAAACACTGAAAATGAAATTTACAGAACTACAAAGTTCAGAATGAAAACACCAGGCTTCGAGGGTTGGAAATTTTGATTTAAAACTGCGTAACAAAATGTCCAGAAATGCATACTATCAAATGGGGAAAATTAGTCACATTGAAAATTCCGATATGACTACTTGAATTTTCTTCAAGAAATAGATTTTGGGCCCTTAATTATTTAAGTCATTCTGAGCAAACAAACACCAATGATTTTGCAGAGTGGAAAATTCCTTTTGGAGATGAAAGCTATTGGCGAATATGTAAAGAAGCCCAGAAGTACAAATTCGCAATAAGTCAAGTTTTTGAGTTGGGCCGTGATGAATTCTTTGTTGGTAACTCCGAAGTTCATGAAGAAAATGCGTTATAAGTTTTTTGAAGTGAAATGTTTTTCGTCAAGATTTTTTGCCTCTAAATGTTCTTAAAAAATGTGGCTTATATGGTCCTCAAAAACCAGAAATCGTTATTCGTATGTTTTCATAGTCTATTTCCTATTTTAGCCAATACCTTAATTTTCGAAAAATTTCTCATTAAATAAGACAGTCGAATTAGTATAAACATATATCAGTATGTATAGCAAATGTCAATAAAACTTATTCGCGGTAAACAGATCTGGATACTCATATTCTTAAACCGGATTTTCGGATAATAACCGGTCTTTGTATAGGTTTTAACCATCCGATTAAACTTATATGCATATGATTTAAAACCTAAAAACATTGCTAATCACGGAACCTCTAGTTTTACTTTTTATGTGCATAAAGGGGGAATGCATCATGAGTCCAACAGAAGGCCATATTTTAAGAAATTCATAATATAAATCTAAAATCATAAAAAATTGCTGATCCATCAGCAATGATGCCTCAGATTTAGCCAGTTTCCTAGCGTTAGGATGTTGGAAAAGAATTCAGCTCAAAATATAAATATAAAAAACACTGCATTTAAAATACCTGCACGAAGCATAGTCATACCCATACCCATAATAAAGAAGATCAAACATTCATTTTCATGTAGAAACAGTGCTGTGGAGCCGAACAATTTTCCTGGATTCAGATACAAGTTCCACATTGTTTGGAAAGTTAATTCTGAAAGTATTTTCAGCGTTTATTTTTATATCCTCAGCCTTATCGCTAATGAGGGTATATACGCTTTGGTACGGTGAAAATGTGCCTCACCGAATTATTGCTTGTATACCCCATGTTTCCTCGGTCCAAATCCGTTTCAGAAAATTTGGTGTCATCCATACTTTGTACATCGTAATATTTCAAGTTCAAAGATGGGGAATGTCGGTCCACTCCTTGTGATACCTCTCCCACAGAATTGTCAAAATTGTGCAAAAAATTAATTTTATAATATCATGTTAATTCGATTTGTAACAAACTTTGTACAATCTTTTATTTTCACCAAGATTGAAGATGGGACCAATTGGTCCACTCCTTCTGGTATCTCCTGCACAAATGGTCAAAATTGAAAAAATTTATTTTATAATAACATGCAAATGGGCTATCCGATTTTAAGGAAACTTTGTACAACCTATTATCCTTACAAAGCCTAGATCAAGTAGGAAGATGGGATCCATTGGTCCACTGATTCTGGTACCTCCCCCACAGAGGGTCAATATTTCCAATATTTATAAATCCAATATCCGGCTAGTGGAATGTCTGATTTGAACAAAACTTTGCACAACCTATTATCTTTACTTAGCCTAGATCAAGTTTGAAGATGGGACCCATTGGGCCACTCCTTCTGCTATCTCCCCCACAAATGGTCAAAATTTTTAATATTTATAAATCCAATATCAGGCGATTGGAATGTCGGATTCGAAGAAAGCTTTGCGCAACCAGTTATCTTTACCAAATCTAGATCAACTCCGAAGATGGGACCCATTAGTTAACTTCTTCTGTTACGTCCTACTCGAATGGTCAACATTTATAAATCCATAGGGTGAGGGTATATATCTGTCGGCAACACCGACTGACACTTTTTTACTTGTTTTCTATAGGGTGAAGATCTGTTAATTGTGCTGGCCATTATAAAATGCTGATTTTTAAGTTCAGCAAATGTTTCGATGTATGTTTGAGATTAATGTCATGCCGAAACACCCAAACAAGCGGTATATTTTCTTCCGATTCATTATTTCATTAACCTCGTAGATATATCGAACATCATAAGAAGAATAGCAGCAATGTCATTATTGACCCGCCTCCATGTTTCCCAGTATCCTTGCAATGAGGTATGTCACTTTTAAGACCTTAGATATACAAATTTAAGTTATCCTAGAACATAATATTCCTACACTGAGTCGGAAATAATATTCCTACACTGAGTCGGATTCCAATTGATGTAAGCTCTTGTGATCTAGTTACATAAAACCGGCATATAAATCGAGATATAACTGATTTATTCATGGAATATTTCTTCGAAATCATTTTCTGTGATGCAGTATTTTTAAATCACTGATTATTTGATTCTTTATAGGTGTACTGTATATGTTTTTAGTCAAAATCGAAAACAGATTTTTTGGTATTAAAACCCTTCTAAAAATGGTCTACAATAATAGAAATAGGTGTAGAATCAAAATGCAAAAAATAAGACAATTTTTCCCTAAATTATTATTTATTTCAAAATGGATCTTGAAATTATGAATTTTTTTAAGTGAATAAAGTACACAGTTAATAACTGAAAAACCCAACACGATACGTTTATTTTTGAAAAAATATACGGTATTTATTACCTTCTCAATTTTACTTGCTTTAGTTTTGACCACCGATTCAACCAATTTCAACGAAACTTTATCCCTAAAAAAATGTCTACCTCAATCCGACAAAATGGTACTCTGGTGCCCTATTGAAAAATTGAACAAAATTTTATGAGGGATCTATACCTAAATCTTAACTTTTTTTCACCAATTTCAATAGGGTTCCTCCTAGGGCCAATTATGAGTTGTACCAAATTTTATGCAATTCAGATAAAAAATGAGACTTGCACTTTTTTACATGGACATGCATTAATCGACTCAGAAAGTGATCCTATACGTAAAAATTCGTTTCAATATATATTTTCGTAAAAATATATGTTGAAAATGTTATATTTTTCCTAAAATTTTTCATATTGAATAATGATGCATCGTTCTATTAAGACAACTTATTAGGCTCCACCTGTTTATTTCGGGTTCGCATGACATTACAGTTTTATTTTGTAAGGTTATCTTTAAACAAAGGACTTAACAGTAATACTAATACCATAGACAATTTCCAAAAAAAAAAAAAAAAAAAAAAAACAACCACTCAATTTAAATATTCAAATGCACAATCCGTTTTGCATTCATCGATTAGTATAATAATTGAAGTGTCTTCCAGTCAACAAACACCTGATACCCTTTTCCAGATTTAACGCTTTCCCAATATGCCCATGTTAATTCCCATTAAGAATTAACCTTATCTAATTAAAGGGCATTGCTAATACGAATGACTTACAAATGTGTCATATACATCCATCCATCCATCTATCTATTCTTGTGGTCAATATAGAGTAACATCTAATTCAAGGTCATCATATTGGATGGAACAGCCATAACCGTATAACCAACCATGCATCCACAACGAGGGAGAGAGACCAGAAAAAAAGCAAACGTCCAAGGACATTCGCCTTGAAAAGAAATCGCAATATTCGGTTGACCACGTTTTATATCTTTACGAATTGAACTTGAACCAAACCGAACCGAACCAAAACAAGTCCATAAAACAATTGTGTGACCTTCAACAAAAAAATAAAAACGAAATGAGAGACCAAAAAGAAAATCTTCAGATAGGAAGATGTGGAAGTGGAAATGGACTAAAATAGAGTTGTAGCGATATTGTCACAAACAAAACTACTGCCACCACCTCCTCCTACACACACAGCGTAGCTCAGCCAAAGGCCATTTGGTGGTTCAAGCAGAAGCAAAATGTTTGGCCAAATCGAGGTATACACGAAAGACACGAAACACATAAACGCTGAAAACAAACACAGTGAGCGGGCCGGTGATTGAGTTGTTCATTCGGACGGACGGACGGACACACGGGGAAAATACACAAGTTTCATTGTCGCGTCTATTACCTATCTTAAATGTATGAATGTTGTGCGACGCCGTGTTATGAATAGACTGTAGAGGGCATTTGAATTGTGCGAGAATGAACGAACGGCCGAGGGAATTATCCTTACTCAAGGACATCACGGCAATTTAACAACAGTATGAATGCAATAAATTAAGACATTAACGCGTCTTCAAGGACATTGCATCAATAAATAAATTGAGTTGCAACTGCCGATCTACGGACAAAGGGATTAGGACAAGGTACCAAGGCCATCGACTGTGGAGCCTCCTCTTTTGAGATTTGAAAATGGGAGAGAGGTCCTGTGGTGCCACAAAACATATTGAACGGTTGTAAGTTTTGGCATCACAGTGGTCAGAGTGGTGACACCATGGAACAAGGTGACAATTGCCTGTCGAAGGTCAAGCCCTGTAGCGAGATATTACAGAGATATGTCTCCGGGATAAGAGACGAGAGATAACTTCTCCCACCAGCAAAAAACATCAAAAAATACCAACCTACAATTGTCACTTGGACTCTCAAGGTTAGGCGGGAATGTCAATGTTGACATTGAATTTTGGTTAGACAGAAGTTTTGTTGACGGTGTCCAATCGAAAAACCAAACCAAAAATGACATTGAAATTTGGTTAGACAGAAGTTTGTTTGTACCAATAGTGGCGGTGGTGCTGGTGCTCTCTCTCACAAATTGTGGTTTCACTTCCACTGACTCGCTGGCTGGCTGACTTGTTGGGTTTCTTCAACATCTTGGGCAGCTGTTGTTTTTGTGTGGAAATATTTTGTTGATCAAATAGAGACTCTTGAGGTTACCAATGATCAAATACCCATTTCCCCTCTGACATTCTGGATTTCTTGCTGCTCTCTTTGCTTTACATTTGGCCAGAGGGGAAAATATTTGATCTGTGGAAACCTCAGAGTGTCTATTTGGTAATGTAACGTTAAGATTTACATAAGACCCGAAATGTAATGCTTCAGTTTTTTCCAGGAAAGGTAGGAAAAACAAACTTTGTTTTTGGGTAAACTTTGAGGGTTCTTAGGCAACCAAGCGGACAAATTTCCAAATACCAAAAGTAAGTAAACCCAAAAGAACAAAACAAAAAGGTCTAGACATCTAGCGAATGGACGTAATGTTTAACCCATTCACAGGCCTCTAAAAGGAAAAACAAACAATCAATAAAAAATACAAAACAAAAATCCGAATCTCTCTTCGGCTAACGAAACAAAATTGTGTTACTATTTCAGCTTTAGATTGGTAGTATCGTTGGTTGTTGGGCTGTTTCTTCTGCTTCGTGTTCACTGGGTCGTTTCGTTCGAACGGTTGTAAAAGTATCGATCAATCGGTGGTTTTATGGTTTATTTGTACAATTTTCTACTACTAATGAATGTGAAATAAAAACTCCTCCATATTTCCTCAAGGCGGATGCAACAACACTCCACTGCTGTAGCTGTAGCTACTGCTGTTGTTGTTTTTGCCGTTCATCACTCAACTCGCTGCCAACTCGCACGGCAATAAAATTAATAACAACCCGCTAATTTCATTTTTACGTACGTACGTACATGCGCATACATGCGTGCCGGTGATGTCTGTCCACAACAACTAGCATTGGTAATGTTGTTGTTACTTTCCAATACCCAACCATTGATGTTGTTGTTGTTGTCGTTTTTAGGACAATGCCAAGGTTTCGTCATCGATGATTGCATTGAAAGGTTGTAATTTTTCAGTAGTTGTATTACATTAGTGGATGGACGGACAGACATATTTGAGGCTACCATAATTGTTACAATTAATGAGAACACAAAATACCGAAAGAGCGAAAGAGAAAGCAATACAAGTACAACAACATTACTACATGATAAGCAAAAATTCACACTTACGTATGCCATTTCATTTCCATATGCAGCAGCATATCCTTCACCTATGCTTCATAGTGTATCCTTGTATCTTCAACTCTTGCACGAGTCTGACGATATGTTTCTTTGTTCGTTTTTTGCTGTTGTTACTCCTTGGAATTTTCATGCAATTTCCAAGAATTGAGATTTACGTTAATTAAGTCTATAATCACAATGTTTTGTATTTTATTGCTACCGCTCAAGGAAGAAAGGGTTTTTTCCCGTGCTGCTACAACTTGTCTGTAGATTTTTATTATTATATAAGGATTAATCTTCAAGGAGAAAGGATGAATTGGATAGCCGACTAAATCCTTGGGAGAAGCGTGCTGGAAATAAAGAAAACAAGACAAGAAACAATAAATATTAACATGTATAAAGCACGTAAGTATTGTGTTATATACGGTAGCTGCAAATCTTTCATAAATTCCGATATCGAGATATAAAAAAATTTAGAAACTAAAATTGTGTAACAAAAATTATTAAAGCAAAAAAATGAAAAATATGAAAAAATAATTTTACATTTAAAACCAAGGTTTATTCATAAGGTTAACAGGCAGGCGTATTCATGCCTTAGTCTTCTCTTGCTGTCAACTTTTTAATCGCGAAATACCAACCAGAACAGGATAAAAACTCAAAATATCTTTCAGGAAAACGTAATGATAGTAATGTGCACACTTATTTTGGTTCGAATAAAAATATTTGTTGTTTATTTATTCTTCAAACAATAAATTTGACAGTCAATGAAGACTTCGAATTCGCCTCCCTGTTAACCTTATGAATAAACCTTGTTTAAAACCTAGCAAACTATTTGTGAATTTGGCTATAAAGTAAAGAAAATGTTAATTTTCTTTGAAAGGTAAACATGAAGGATTTATTTTGTTTGAGACTATGAATCAGCCAATTTTCTGGAGGCAGAAAACTGGCCAAGAAAATATAACTCTCTACCAAAAAAACAAATTCAAAAATATATTAGTTTTGAACAAAATATAAGAATTGCAAATTGCCGCAATAAAGTTTCTTTGTACTGAGAACTATCATAATCGATAGGAAAACGTGTCCAGCGGATTCGATTGGAAAAATTGAATAAAAATGCCAAAACGTCATATAATGAACGTTGTGCCCATCATGAATATACGAAATGAATTGGATCCTCAAGGAAAATATTTTTCTTGCGGACTTGATGCTCCGATCAAGAACTTGAGCCTTTTTAGCAACTTGTGATATGCCGGACATCATTCGCTTTTAGAACGAAATACTAAAGTCAACAAATAAATATATAATTATTAAGAAAATTTAAGTTTCCCAATGTTTTTACAAAATAAAAAAGAGATAATTTTTTGTCATCCTGGTCATGATAGGTCAAAACATTTAAGTTTAATTTTATGCAATTTTTACATATTTTTCGATTTCTTTCAGGTATGATTTTCATTGTTCTTAATAGAAGAAATGTGAAAAGAGAAAAATTCCCTACGGATTTGGTCGATTCGACTCCGGAGTTAATGTTTTAAAAATAGGCTTGGAGTTGGAGTCGAATATAGCTAATCAGTCCTTTGTATATGCAGAATAAATGGCAAAATCGTCTTTAAGTTAAAAATCATGTTTACAGTTTTTGTTCAGTCCTTTGATTTTTTTATATATATTATGTAAACACATATTTACGGGGAGGACAATTGTATTTATTTATTTTTTTTTAGAAAATATTTCTATAAAAATCACATACGTATACAGAGAAGTTAAACATATTTAGTTGGAACGATATGTCAAGAGTGTCAAAAGCCGAAGTAATTATTGTCCTTATTTATCATCAGGAATGGAAGTATCAGAAATTCGAATTAACAAAAAATGGTCCATTGAGTCTCTCAGGGTAATAAAAGTAGATAAGATATTTGAATACATCGATATTTTTTATTTATTTCAAATCACGTGCGATTCATGTCATGGAAAAAACATACACCTGAACCATAATCGATGCGATGCGAATACTTTTTGGCAATGAGGTCCATTTCTGGTTTAAAAGGTAGATAAGTTCGGATGATATGAAATAGCTGATTTTTTTCCAAATTAAGAACACGGCTTCCATCCAAAATGTTTAATATCCTAAGCAAACCATGATTATTTGAATTTATTTGTGATTTATTTCATTCTACCAGAAAACAATGGCAAAATTTATAAATAAAAATGTTGGTATCCATAGGTCAAAGGTAAGGTTTTTTGTAAATAATAGCATATAAAATTAAACCATTTGTACACTTATAACAATCATGCCCTAAACAGGTTAAATTAGAAAATGAGAAGCGGGGGTTATGAAGAAAGCTATTAAAAAATTACAATTGTTTGCTCTTGAGTAATTAAATGTCCCCCAGAAACGAAAACTCATTTTTAGCAGGAAATTATATTTGATGCCTGAAATTGATCTCTGAATTGAACTGAGCGAACATTTTATTTCGCCTTTTGGTCGGACAAATCGTCACCAACGTCTAAAGTCGTCTTCGTTTCTGGCCTTGGAACAAAATATCAGGCAGGCCATTCATCAGTTACGAATTTAAATGCTGGAACAAGTCATCAAAAATAGGACTCAATGAATGGATCCAAATATTTATCAAAGAATGTTCTTCCAAATAAGAAGAAACATTCATAATTCACTTTGAATTTTTATTGTTTTTTTTTTTAAGAAACCTTTTTGACCGAAGCCATATTTAGTAACCAAAATATTTCAGGGTTCATACATTTGCTGTTTAAATTCTATTATAAATGTTAAAATGCCATTTAATCTTGAAAATTTTTGAATTTACTGAGTTTTTTAAGAAGGGGACCTCCAAATGAAATAAAAAGAAGTATTAAAACATGTTTGATCGAAACCATATTTGGGATACAAAATATTAAATAGAATTAGAATAAAGGCGTGTCGGGATACAGTGATCTCCGATACAATTAATAATGGAACGATTGTGAATAAACACAAATTTCTGATCTATTCGCAAATTATTTCAATGAACTTAAACAACATGAATACTGTGAAAAGATGAGACATGTCTTTTAAAACGTTAAATATTCTGGGAATCATAGATAATAAATTTACAGTTTTAAGTTCCATAAAATAATGCACAGTTCACCCATTTTATGTTAAAATTTTATTATAAATCTATAAATAAATGTTAAAAAGCAATTTAATTTTGAAACAAAATATCCACATTTAATTCTTCATCATAAAATTAGATGTATAAATCAGCCTAGGATAGTATATATGACTGAAAAAAAATCTTTTAGATTTTCGCTCTGATTCCATTATATAGTATAGAAGATATCACAAGATCGCCTTCATAGGGGTTTGGTTAGCATCAATTAATACGGGATGCAATACAATAACCTGCTGAAGATTCAGAAAAAGCATTTAATGACACTCTTCTACGTCACATTTCTACCCATGGAATGAATTGAATTTATCACAAAACTTTTCTTCCAATATTTATGAAAGGTAAATATCAGATTTGCTATATCGTGACGTAGAAATTAAAAACGTAAATTTAACTAGGCTTTATATAAACTACATGAAGTTAATTAACAAAAAAATGTAGTTTTTTTTTCAGTGTAACATCAGGGTACCATCATTATCTATGTTTGTAAAAATGCATTTTCTAAAAATATGAAAAAATTAATAATCAAATTTCTAATATGCTTTGTCTCGAATTTTTGTCAAAAATGGTGTAACGACTTCAAAATGGGGTTTTATAATACAATTGATATCATTTTTTGTTCTAGGCTAATAATTTGGTGGCCATAAATAAATAATTATAATAAATAAACTGTGTATGAACTGAGATATAATCATATTATGGTAAATTATAGATATTGGCTTATTCACGCACTAATATATCGAAAAGGTGGCAGATAAATATAAAGACTCGAAAAAAATCACAGGGCAATTTGCATAGAACTCCTGACATGTCTAAATGATAGGAAAGATGACCGGTGCACTCTGTGGTATTAAAAGACATAGTAATTAAATTATGTATTTATATATTATTTTAAATTAATGTAAATATAGTTCTTCTGTAATGTAATTTCCTATAGTAATTTTTTGGCTCAATATTTAAATTTGGGTTGTCATTTTATAGATATTCTTTGGGTTATCATACATTGCTTTGTTAGGTACATATTTTATATGTATATTTCTCATGATATAGAATTTATAATAAATTATTATTTATATAAAATAATTAAAACTATAATAAATATATTATTTGGAATCTAATGGCAATAAATCCCACATATATATGTGATTTTTAATTTTCTATTTATTTTTAAATATTAAAAAAAGGTTTAAACAAAACCACAAAATATGTGTCGTAAAATATTTATAAACTCAGCTAGATAAATATAATGGTATCACAACATATTTAGGTTTTACAATATAAACCTAAAAATAATAATTAATTAACGAATGCTAAATATGTTCTAAATTAATTTTAAAGACATCATACACATTTTCCTTAACATCAAATTAAATACAAACGTATCATAAAAATAAATAATAAAAATCATAAAAATAATAAAATATAAATAATGATTTGACAAGTTTGTAATATAACTACGAAATCATTTAATAAAATAATCTACTTCAAATAATTATCTAGTGTATTAAAATATAATTATGACAATAAAATTGTAAAAAAAAAATTCTCTAATAATTGGACTTCAAACTTCACTTCATAAGATGAAATCCTACAGTTAATTAAAAATCATTAAGATGAGTTTATAAAACTCAACTCTAGGCTGGCTTAAAACACATGTATGTGTGAACAAAAAATCAACTAATAATTCCAGAGAAGAGAGCCTAATTAAAATTACTTTTCATTGTTAATTGCCATGCCAATGAAGACATGTTTAGGAGTCAATTTAAAGTGTTTTTCTTTTTTAGAACTAAAAGTATTTGAGTATTTATAAATGATCAAATATATAGACAAGGAGTCAAGGAGAAAAGTCTTCTGCTAAAAACGACAAGTTTATATTAGTGCGAAAGAGAGCTTTTATATAGTAGACAGGGAGAGATCAACTCAATTATAAAAAAAATCCAATTAGTTTTATATGTTTTTTCACGATTCACCATGAAGAGTAAGAGAGAAAACGTTTATGAAGTTACACAAATACTTCGAAAAAGTTTGGTATATAATTTTAAGGTGTGTTTGTGTAGGTAAGTGGGTTTGGTTGTGTCCACACAAAAAAAGGTGAGAACTCCGAATAATGAAAAAAAAATCGATTCCGAAAAGTTAAATTTTGTTTGATTGAGTAAAGAGAGTCAATGGAAAGTAAATGAGATTAATTTGTGGAAAAAACTATTTTTTTTAAATTAATTTTAATTTTTTAATAACAATTTTTTGTTTATAAAATGTATTACAAGTATTTAATTTTAGTTTTCGTTTATTTAATTAATAAAGTGATCTTGTTTGCTTTACCCTGCATTAGTGCATTCTTATTGGCTGTTTGCCATCCATTGTGAGAGGGAGAGAGAACAAAACTTATTATATACTTCATATAAAAAGTATATAACTAATTGACAAAGGGAGAGAGTACGGCTATTATCAATACTCTTTATTGAGTTCTCTTTCTGCTGATACTACAGTTATCTCTTTCTTTCGTATGGTCAACAATAGAGTAGGCGTTAATACTCTCTGTGGACATGAACTCTTGCCTCTCTGATAGGTAATATACATGTTGTTGGTATACGCCCGCTATCTTATGTTGTGTGCCCGTGTGTGTGTGTGTGCGAGCATAGTATTTGTTTTTATTTAAGTTAAAGGGGACGACTATGCCAACGACGACGACTACGATCATCATCATCTCTGTATAACGAACACACACACTCAGTCACACACAAACGAACAAATATGCATACAATAGTAGCACCAGCAACAACAACACACACGAGATGAGTTGTGCGACTACGAACACAACTACGCCGCCAACAACGACGACGACTACGATGATGGTGGTGCTGATGACGACGATGATGATGATGAACATAACAAAACATGAAACGACAGATATTGAAGTGTAGCAAAAGAACTTGAACACAATCAGTTTACTGTTAGCACTGAACCGGGTAACACAACAGCAAAATATTGCACATGAACTGAAAAGCAAAGAAAAAACTAACTTTGTGATTTGCGTCGTGTGACTCTCGTGTGACTAATAATAACAAATTATACTTAATAATTATAAAAAATAGAATAGAATATTTTCCAATAACAATTTTTATATTGCCAATAAATGTTCTAAGTTGTAAAATACAAACGAAAACTAGAACAAATGAAATTGAAATTAGAACAAGTGATAAAATACCCAAGTGGAATTGTGTAATACCTTGAGTTCATAGAAGAAAAAAAAATAACAACCGACGGTTAAAAACAAAACAACAAACAAACAAAATATGTTATGCAAAAAATAATTACAAGACAAGTGAATATTTTCTGGCTACCTAGTTAGCCTAACCAAATGTCTGAATGAATGCTGTGTATTTCCGCCTATGAAAATATAAATTCTGTTCTGTGGTGTAAATTGAACGTGAAATTACTTTAAATTTAAACAAGAAATTAAACTGTTGTTTGTCGAAAAAATTAACAACTGTTGAACAAAGTTTGCTGTGTACATTGATTATTATTGATTGTTTAAATAAAAAAAGAAAAATAAATAAACAAAAAAAAAAAAAAATACAGAGAGTGTAGCCAAAGGCTGCTAATATCATAATTAAGAAGAACAAGAAGGAAAACGACCTCACATTACAAAATGGATTTATCAGCGTTATTAAGATCTATCTTACATTTGATGGTCATGTATCTGACCATTGTTGAAGTGAGCGGCGAGAAAACCCATAAACCTGGACGGGGGAGAGGTTCTATGTGGTGGTAAGTAAAGAGTTTATTATTGTAAATATTAAATAATTTTAAAATCAATATCAAATAGAGAAATGATAGTTGGTGGCACTCTTTGCCAAAAATCAATGTCATAAAGGGCTTTCCTTGTGCAGTTCTTGTGTCTTAAATCTTTTGTTTGCCTTTGCGCATTCCTGAGAGTAATGGGAGGCAAATAAATTGTAGCGTTTGTTGCTTAAGTCTTTGGGAGATTATTTTAATTCAAGACAATTTAGGAAAGTTAATATTTAGATTGCTCTTTTAAAAAATATTGCAAAATAAAAAATATTAAAAAAAAAATAAAATAACAATTAAAATATTAAAAAGATTATAATAAAAAAATTTTAAATTAAAAATGTTAAAAAATATAATTGTATATAAAAAAAATTTTTTTAATAAAAAATAACAAAATTAATTTTTTAAATATATATATAATAAAAATAAAATATTTTAAAAGAAAAATGTGAAATCCATTTTTTTTAATTTTGATTTTTTAATATTTTTAATATAAAAAATTATAATTTAAAATTCAAATATTAAAACATATCCAAATATTTTGTAATAATTTCCTCTAAAAAGCTAACATATTATTTAATAACTTCATAGCTACCATCACCTCTCTGGTTTGGTGGGAAAAAATTGATTTATATTTCCTTTAAAAATTAGCACTTCCGCCTAAATGAACCAAAAAATAAAAAAATAAACAAAATACTAGAGTAACACGCTTGAAGAAATTAACCAAAAAGAAGCAACCTAAATGAATAACAAAAGAGGAAAAAAAGTTAAACAAAAAAATAAAAAAAAAAAACCAAACAAACATTTGTAAGCGCACGCCATGAAACATGATCATTAAACAAAAACCGAACTGCTGAATGAAGATCATGAAGATGACAAAAAAACAAAACTAAACTAAAGCCAAAAAGAAACGTGTGACTTTTACAGCTTTTTTGTGGGCATTTTTGTTGTTGTTGTGGTAGGAAGCTGTTGTGTGTTTTTTTCTTTTCTTCTCTTTATGAAGATGTTATGAAATGATGTGTTTTTAGTTTAATTAAAAATTCTATTAACGTTTTAGTTTTAATATAAAAAACGCACACATACACACGGGCAAAGACAAACAAAGCTTTCTTTTTATGCTTGAAACATGCTCTTCAACTCAGAGAAGAAGAAAAAAAAACTAGTTTAATTTTGTGTGTTTTTTTTTCTTACTTCCAGTTCATGGAAAATGTGTACTAATTTCTTTGTGGTTTTTATGATCTTTCAAAAAAACCTTTTGACCCTTTACAAGACGACAGCCTAAAGATAAAGAAAAAATAGGTTTCATTGTTTCCTCAAAACAACAACCTTCACTTAAAATATTCCTTTCAGAATGGTTACAACTAGTATTTATTTGAGGAGAGAAAAATAAATAAATAAAAACTAAAATAAATCAATAAAAATCCCTGGAGTATTAATTTTCTTCCATTGCCTCATTGTTTTATAGAGCATACGGCGAACATTGTTCGTAAATGTTTCGCAAGCGTGTCAATTCATGCAACATATCATTGTGACAATATAAAACGTAAAATAATCAAGAATTGTAAAACTTACTTATTGAAAACCTGCCGCAGATTGGAAGCAGCTGGCCTGGGGCCCTCTCTGAATAGCTAAACATGAATGAACAATGAACAGAACAGTTTTGGCGGGCATAAATTACAATTATTTGTTTTTTCTTCAATAATTCATTGCAAAAATAATTAATTACAAAATATATAGTGGCATGCAGCAATGTGTGTGGTCAAATAAAACGTCAGGAAAAAACTATTTTTTAAATAAAAAAATACTAAATACTATCAAATAACTATTGAAATAGATTAAAATTTTTTCATTAGAAATATATTCTAATTATTACTTCCCAACATTTCTGCATGACTTAAAAAATTACTATTTTCTTATATTTTCCCCCACTCAAGCATAAATTCTAACATTTTCAATTTCCCTGTTGTTTCTTTCAGGGGCATTGCCAAGGTGGGCGAACCCAACAATATTTCACCCATTAGTTCGGGTATTATGTATGTCGATCCAGCCATACACACCACATTGAGACGTAAACAGCGTCGTCTGGTGCGTGACAATCCCGGTGTGCTGGGTGCCTTAGTTAAGGGAGCAAATTTGGCTATTAGCGAATGCCAGCATCAATTTAGAAATCGTCGTTGGAATTGTTCAACGCGTAATTTTCTAAGAGGCAAAAATCTTTTTGGAAAAATTGTGGATAGAGGTAAGTGCACATAAATATAAACATCTATATTTCCCACACTTGGAAATTGGAGACAGTTTGTTGTTGTTGGTTATTTCATTATGGAGAAGTGGCGCTTGAAAACAATTTTTTGTTGTTGTTCATATTTCGTCTCATTTTCATTTTTGTGGGTTGTTCCCCCGTTTTTTTTTTTCGTTGAGAGGATCTCCATGTCCAAGTGTTTTTGTTTTGTATCTCTTCTTCTTTTTTTGTAAGAGATAACTTATGTTTGTGGTTGTTGTTGTGTTTCCTTTTGGGTCAAGTACCCTTGGCTTGTTTTGTAATATGATCCAAAAAAGAAGTAACCAAATTAATACATGTATATATACATGTTTATTATACAATGGGGTATCTGTTTTGTATGCCCATCTGGATGTCCGTCCATTTGTTTGTCTGTTTATCTGTCTGTATCTGGTGTGTCCATTTCCAAAAAAAGGATAATATGTTAAGTTGTTTTTCCTTTTGTGTTTAATGGTCTCAACCATAAACCAAATAAGGACAAGTGTTTAAACATCTTTTTTAGGAGGAGGGGGGGAGAGGAAAATTAAAACGCTGGGTGTGGTGGTTTCAGTGTTTTGTCAATGGAAGGACTTTTAAAAAAGGATTCTTAAAAACTATTTTATTTAAATTAATCTTATTTAAAGTAAAAATATTGAATATATTTTCAATGATTTCTAAAACTGCAAATTTATTTCTCCTTTTTTAAATAAAAAAAATCTAAATAATTTTTTTAAAACTATTATTTCCATTACATTTCAATTTATTTCTACTTTATTTGCAAATCCAAATCTTCGAAAAAATTCCATGAATTCATTTCTCTATTCCCTAATCTCCCTAGTAAGCCAATTGGTTATGCTAACTGCAGAAACCCATTTTCAATGGCTTTCAACAAATTTACCACAAAACTCAACGCCTACTAGGCAGGACATAACATGATTTGTAACCTTTTGGAAACACAAAAAACAAAAATCTCAAAACAATTAATGTCTTTGGCATTAGGAATCAATTTTTGTTTTTCGGATTCCTGGCTAAGTGATAATCATGTCATATGAAACATTTTTTTGCAAAAAAAAAAAGAAGACGGACCCAATGAAGCATAACAAATTGTTAAACCGAAAAAGGATCACACCCCACAAAAGAATGAAAATGTCCTGCTGATCTCACACAAAGCCAATGAGAGAGTCTCTCCAGAATTACCAAGCAAAAAATAATTTTCGAACAGAAATTTAATGATGATTTCAAGGGTTCATTGCAATGCCATTTAATGTCTCTTTTTCTGGTTTGGTTTGGTTGGGTGTTAATTGTTTTTTAAAAGGTGTTAATTATCGTAACAAAAATCTCCTTTACACACAAAACACAACAAAATTTTATTCAACAGCCAATAAAAAAATCAAAATTTAGAACTCATAAATTTCTAGAGGTTTTTTAATAACGTTACGAAAAAATAAAAATTATAAAAAATCAATCAATTCATGAGACGACCTGATAACACCAGAACACCACTACTTGACAAGTTATAAAATTTGAGTTTATGGACTTTTTATGTTATTGTCTCTTGTTTTTAATTTGCCATGGGTTTCTGTTATCGCCCCCGGAGATGTGATGATCGTTTGATTTCATTCATTACTTTCAAAATTTTTTCTAAAGGCTTCTTCATTCAGCAAAATACTGTAACTGAAAAAGTGAAATAAAAACCCCAAATTGTTTGTTGATAATAAAAAAAAAAACAAGAAGAAGCAGCAGAAAAATTATTGTAACTTACACAGGTAGTTGTAATAATTATATTGTTGTTGTTTTTGTTTATTGAAAACACGCACACAGCAGGCGTGAGCCTAGCTCGCGTACCAAAAACAAAAATCTTTCATTTCAAGTCATAAATATGGATTTTATGATCGTTGAAGTGTGTGTGTATCCTTTTCATTCTCTTTTAGAATAGAAATAGTCTGGTTGACAAATTCTAGTTTTCCTGAAAAACTCTGGCTTTTGTTTGTGAGATTTTTCCGAAAACAAAGACACCCCAAGGGTCCTCTTAACATAAGGTAGCCCTTTTCTCCCAAATGAAATAATCATATATTTTTGCATATATTTACAAAAAAATGATTGATATGTTCTTGTTGTTGTTGTTTTTGTTATTGTCTTGCGCGTTTAAGAGGTTTCAGTTTCCTTTTGTTTTTGTTTTGAAAACAAAAAAATTGTGTTTTTCGTTTTCTCGAAATTCACAACAAAAATGTCTTATTTAATTAACACAACACTTGACAAGCTGTCATTATGTGAATATAGCAACAACAATAACAAAAACAACCTGACCACCTCAAATAAGCCTAAATATGCAACAATAACAACAAACAGGCAGACAACATCATCATATGTACACACAACATTTCAAGTTTATGTTCGATCCCTGGAAAATTTGCAAAAAACACAAAGACTTCTCATTCATAAAATTTCAGTTGTGAGGAGGAGATCGATATGTGGCAGAATAATAAAAAAAAAACAGACTATGAAAGACAGATGTACATTAAGAAATTTATATCATTAGGAATATCGAAGAAGAGCAGTAAGGGCCAATGATAAGGTTAATTTTAATAATAAAAAACATCTGGTTGTTTTCTGATATAAGGAATTGGGGTTAGGCAATTTTTTATTAACAGAGAAATGTCATGGCCAAAATTACAATAAATTTCCCATATGGGAAAATTCAAAATGTTCCTAATTTCATTAAAATTATACAAAAATTTCTCGTTTGGGAAAATTAGAAATTTTTAGGTTTTTAAATTTTTTTCTGTGTTGCTATTTTTCCTTTTACTTCAATTAATTTAAGATTAATGATCTTTTGAAAATGGTGTCAATTGATGAAATGTCACTGGGAGAGAGTAGAGTGGTGTTTTTTTCTTTTCTTTCTTTTGGATCATTTAACACTTGCGTATAAACAGGAAATGTTACAATTTGTAGGAAATTATTATGATAGGCAAGATTTTTCATTTTCCAGTTAAATGTTTACACTGAGGTTAAGTTCTAGAGAGAGAAACCTTTTTCAAGAAATCCCTAGCATTTCACAGACAAATATTAGATGATCAAACCACAAAATTTCGCCCGAAATTAAACCACACACACATATATATACAAGAAAAAAATGTAAATATTTAAAATAGCAATGAGAACACCCAACGAGAATTAGGAACCAAAAAACAAAAGTAAATGAACTTGATGTTGTTAATTTGTATTTACTTAATGTCTCAATTGAATGGAAATTAGGTCTATGACACCTTTTTTTATTTGGTGGTTAGTCAGTTTTCATATTTCCACTCTCTCTCTGTAAGAAATACCTGCACGCCTAAAGTACATCAACAAATTATGAGTTGTTTTACATTTGGACAACAATTTCTTAATGATTTTGTTATCAGTTAACAACATTAAATCAACAACAACACCACCACAAAAAAGAAGGGCGTTGGTATTGCCAAAACAGTTAAAAAAACTACAACCTGACAAATATGGGTGCGTTGAAATTGTTTAACAAAATATATTTTTTTAACAAAAAATAAAGAAAATCACAAAAATGATATACTCTCTTGATTTTGTGTTTTAGATAAGGAATATCACAAGAATGTTAAGTGAATCATTCATAAAAAAAAAACAAACAACAAAAAATATTCAAAAGTTTGTTGTTGTTGTTTTGAAAATATCGCCTTCTTCCGTTGGCAGATTTTGGAAATTTGATCCAGAAAAAAATAAAAATTATTTCAATTGCCAGCAAAACGGATTTCCGTTTTCATTTTATTGTAAATCACAAAAATAAGAGGCGTGGTCAGTTTGATTTCGATCCCTTTTTTTTCATAATCCTTGTTTGTATTGTGCAATTTGAAATTGATCTTTTTTTTGGAGATTTTGTTCCGTCTTTGTTTCGAGCACCCTTGAGTGGTGATGCTAACCCAAAAGAAAGGTTTTTTGTTGTGTTCTCCTTCCAAAAAAGACAATTGCTTTTGAATTGAGAGCATTTATTTTTTGGGTTACCATTGACCCTTTTGTTTAAAAAAGGACTCAAGAGTTTTTAATTTTTGCTGGATTTGTGTTAGGCTGGCTGATTAACATTCTCAGGGATTTAAATTTAAATAAATCTCCCACACTCGGACACACACGCACACTACACAGGCTCACATGGTATTTATTGCACATGGTGGGATTTATGTTTCCCTATTTTAATACACAAAAATACAAAAAAAAGAAGAAGAGAAGGATAAGGATTTAAATAAATTCCTTTTTACAACACACATCCCCCTCTTGGCTTCTGTTCTCTTCTTTTTATAAAAAAATGTTAAGAATATTTTTTTTTGTAATATTTCTTTTGCCTAACATTTGTCATAAGAAGAGTAGGACATGGTTGTTATGTCAACTAAATCATTTGCTTCTGTTTGTCTTCTACAACTTCTTGAGAAATATCTTTTGGACCACTTGAAAAACTCCTAGAGTGCAATATGATATCCACACAACAATAGTAACATGGGCAACAGCCACTAAAGAAGTCAATTGCCATTGTTTAATCCTTTTGTTAAAACATAGATGGATCTGGTAGCCAAGCCAATCAAGATCATCATCTTTTTGTAGTTTTTGTCATAAAAAATGAATAACTACAACATTTGGTGGCAGTGATTACTTGAAGTGTCATAATTGATCAACAATGTAAAATATGAAAAAAATATGAGAGAGGGACCCCTTCCCCCAGACTATAACAAATAGTTCATCCACTGGCAAGTGCTATTAGTCACAATAAAAAGATGATAAAGATTATTTGAACATCATAAATCTGGCTTAATGGGTGGCAAAGACAAATTCCTCTGCCTCTTTTTAAAAAAAATTCTCCCTCTCTTTTGCAAAATTATTTATTAATTTATTTTTTCCTTATTATTTATTTTCAGGATGCCGTGAAACTGGTTTCATTTATGCCATAACCAGTGCCGCTGTCACCCATTCCATTGCCCGTGCCTGCAGCGAGGGTTCCATTGAATCTTGCACCTGTGACTATAGCCATCAGACTCGTTCACCCCAGGCGAATGCCCAGGCCGGCAGTGTGGCTGGTGTACGCGACTGGGAATGGGGTGGCTGCTCGGATAATATTGGTTTCGGTTTCAAATTCTCACGTGAATTTGTTGATACCGGTGAACGTGGCCGTAACTTGCGGGAGAAAATGAATTTGCACAACAATGAGGCTGGCAGAGCGGTAAGTAGCAATTCCAACAATAACAACAACAATAACAACATTTTTACAAGTAGTTAATAATTTATGTGGCTGTAAGCATTTTTATGACTTTTGGCAATCAAGCTTCGTCGTCGTCATTATGAGATCATAAAATATTGTGAATCTAATGTCAAGACAAATGGCTTTTTTTCTGTGGTTCTCTAAGGCCTGCCATGAAAGATCGTTTCGATTTGTTAGCCAGTCAGTTGCCCAGCCAGCATTGTGTGTGGTTTTATGTTTAATGTTTGTGGCCTGATGAGCTTCCTTAGTTGCAATTTTGTGTTCGATTTATGGCCATTTTTGATCATTTAACTTAAATAGAAAAATTGCCAAGAATATTGCAACTCCCCGTGGTGTTTGTGGGATATTCAAAAGGTGGGATTTTTTTCATTTGCAAATCGAGTCTTAACAAAAATGCAGAAGGGACTAAGAGTTAGAAATTTTTGAATAATAAAAAAAAATAAAATTGGAAAGCATTAAAAAACCAAAAAATTACCGATAAAATGGAAAAAATTTTAAATTACAAAATTTTTTAATAAATTTGTTTTGTTTTCAATTCCAAATTAAAATTACAGGATTATTGGAAAATAAGAGGGAAAAACATTATAAATGTATCCAAAAAAATTACAGTTGAAATGCAAAAAATACTAAATTACAAAATTTTTTAAAATATTTTTTGTTTTTTTTTTTTCTTTAAAAAAACATTTTAAATAATTCCAAATTTGTATTATTTAAGTCATTTTGCAAACTACCATTACAATCGTTATAGTTTTTCCTTTAAGAACATTAGTTGTACATTACCTTGTAGCCTTTCCACGCTATCATATATTAAAGCTATTGACAGCTAAATTCAAACAACATAGAACCCTCCCTCTCTGCCTTGCCCCATTCAAAAATGTTAGTAGTCACAATTAATGCTAGTAAAAGAAAATTGTCTATAAATTTGCTACTAATCCTCCACAATGCTTGCTCTCGAACAACACAAATTTCAATTTTTATTACAACAACAAAAAAGTGAGCAACATGCAAAGGAGGTCCAGCTATTCCCACAAAAAATATTCGAAGCTTATGTCTTTATTCAGCAGCAATTAATACAAAGATCGTTTTGCTTTACATTAAAAAAATACAGCAACGAAGAATTCCTTATTGGGGATTTAAGATAGAGACGACCAGAAATTGAGTCGTCGTCATTATCATGATGACGATGATGATGATCAACGTTGTTGGTGGTTTTGTTGGCTGGCGTATTTGTTACGCTTATATCATAATATCATGTGGTGGTACGCACTGCGACCACCTCGTAAGCTTTCCTTTCACACACACACACACACACACACACACCAGGAAAATCCAATAAAGCCAAGACGTCAACAGCAAAAAAAAAACTGTTGCCGTTGTATGTTGCACCATTGTGCGTTGTAATAATATCAACAGCAACAACATCAATATCTAGATTTATATAGGAATTGTGACCTCATGCTGGGTCCTTTTTCAACACGATTGGCAATCGATCGTTTTGCTGTGAGGCTGTGGAATATTATTGATGGCGGGTGTTTAAGCCAGGCTTTTGGTTTTTTTCGTTTTGTGTCTTTTTTTTGTATTACAAAACATTTATTGCTTTTTAATAATGTTGCAAGCCAAGATGATCATGTTTACATACAACGAACAAAAACACAAATCCCCCAGAGACCATGGCAGGAATCATATATCCTCACAATTTAAAAACTCTTGGTGGCCCTGAACCAGAAAAGCAAAGTAGAAAAAAAAAATCATTGCGTTTTAACCCTTTGAGCCCCGAATTTTTTTCCGCAATATTAGAACAAATTTCTGTTAACAGATGTAAGGCAACTATCCTAAATAGTATATACTCAAAATTTGACATCGATATATTCTCGCATTCGAGAGATACAGTACATTCTTTAGGAAAAAATAAAGTCCAATATCAAGAAAACAAAATACAAAATCGACAGAAAAATCATTTTAAACATAATCAAAAATAAATGGCAGAAATACAATTTGAATACGAAGCGTGGACTTATACACAATTTAGTACTGTACACAAATTTACCCTCTTCTCTATATTGAAAAAAACTTTACCAAAATTTGGAAATTTTTCTTTTGATATGTATTGTCCATAATCAGGTCTTGATATATGAAATCCAAAAAATATATAAAGCTGCAGCCCTAAAACATTTTGTTGCCTGTACACACAGGGTTAAACACACACGCCATAAAATGTCAAAAATGCCCAGCACATAAATTATAAATTGCAATACACACAAACACACAAACCCATACATTTAAATAAAGTTACTAATTTTTTGTTATTTTCGTTTCCTCTCTTCTTATAGCATGTCCAAGCTGAAATGCGTCAAGAGTGCAAATGTCATGGCATGTCTGGCTCATGTACCGTTAAAACTTGCTGGATGCGTTTGGCCAATTTCCGTGTCATCGGTGATAATCTTAAGGATCGTTTTGATGGTGCCTCTCGGGTAATGATGAGCAATAGTGTACGGGCCAGTGGTAGTGCCAATGCTGTGGGAGGTGCTTCAAATATTAGCCCAAATGCTGTGGGTGTTTCACCCAATGCCTTGTCACCAAATGCCGCCAGTCCAAATGCCTATGATGAGGAACGTATGCTGAATGATGAACATGTTGTGAAGCATCATCCAAATATGCCCTCACCAAATAGTTTGCCCAATCAAAGTGGTGTATCGCGTAACAGTGTGCGGGGACGTGGTCAACGTCAGGGTCGTAAAAACAATAGGTAGGTGTTGAGAAATATTTTTTTTGTGTATTTTATTAAAAAAAAACACTTTTTAATTGAAAATTTTTGTTATATCTTTTTTTTTTAATTGAAAATTTAATTTTTCTGAATTGAAACATTTTCTTTATATAAGATTTTTTTTTTAAATTAAAAAAATCACTAAATTTTTTCATTATTTATTTTATTAAAAGAAAAAATTTCAAAATTATTTTTTTTTTAATTTTCAAAATTTTAATTCTTATTTTAAATTGAAAAAATTTTGTAATTGTGCAACATTTTACTAATTTCATTTTCCCCTCTCTTTCTTCTATTTTTAGATATTCGTTTGTTTTGAAACCCCACAATCCCGATCACAAGCCACCAGGTACCAAGGATATTGTCTACTTGGAACCATCACCATCGTTCTGTGAAAAGAACTTGCGTTTGGGCATTCAGGGTACACATGGACGCCAATGCAACGACACATCGATTGGTGTTGATGGCTGCGATCTGATGTGCTGCGGCCGTGGATATCGTACCCAAGAGGTGGTCGTTGTTGAACGTTGTGCCTGTACATTCCACTGGTGCTGTGAAGTCAAGTGTAAATTGTGTCGAACGAAAAAAACGATACACACGTGTCTGTAAAAGGGCTGATCGATCGACCGACCGTCCGGAAAGGTTTTACATCGTGGCGTGCACAGAGAGAAGAGACCTTGTCTGCAGAAGCAAGGCTTGTTATTTGTTGTAGTGTTTATTATTATTATTTTTTATAAAATATACTCTTCCCTCCCCCCACACATCCCATCAATAATTCCCCGCAATCTTGCCCGCCCGTTCCCGCAACCAAACCAATACTTTGTAGTATTCAAAATACAGGATATCTACGAACAACTTTTATGGAAAAACGCACACACACGAGAGTTGTTCGTTGACTTGTCCGCGTATTTGACAACAAATTAATTTGCCATACTTTGTAAATGTCATTGTAAATTAATTATAAACCACACACACATACTCTCATGTGCGTGAGTGTGTGTGGTCTACACACACCTTTATTTAAGAGAAACACACAAAAAACGCTTCATTAACTAAGCGCTGGTTCAAAATTATTTATTTTTTGCATTTAATTTTAAGTTTCATTGTTTAATTAATTACTTATTTTTTGTTTCTTTGTTTGCTTGAAAAAAAACTCGAAAATAATTACCGTCCCGCAAATGAATGAAAAAACTTTGCTCAAATTTTCTAAACATCGAATTATAAATTAAAAAAAAATCAAAACAAAAAAGTTATAGTTGTAAAAAAAGCATCGCTGATCTTTTAAGAACATTCTTAGCAGTATTAAAACGAAATATACATAAAAACATTCACACATACATATACTATATAGAAATATATACATACATACATATATATAGAAAGCAGGAGGGAGGGTGCACAAGCCTCCCCGCCGGCACACAAAGGCACATGAGAAACCTTAAAGCCCAGTTTATTAGTTGAATAAGTTAAATTGTAGGCTAGGTGAGAGAGAGAAATTCTAGTTTTCTCTCTCTCCTAATACAGTAGAACATGGTTATAACAACAAACAAATGAATTGTTATAACCCTATTCTAACGTATACACAAAAATATATTTTTAAACAATTATAAATATGATAATAATTTCAAAGACTGAATTTTGTTGAAGAAAAAGAAGCGAAATTGCATTGATTTACAAACAAACAAATAATTATATTTAAGCATATTTTCTCCCTATCCCCTCTCTCTCTACTTTTTTGGTGTAAATATTTCCCCCCTCTCTATAAATATAATTTAAAAACAAAAATCATCAAATTGATTTGACTTTATTTGTCTCATCAAGCCCAAAAGCATTTTGTGTATTTGTATTATTTGCATTCTGATAAATGTTTAATTTATAAGCTTATTATTATTATTATTAATATTATTATTTATATCATAACTACTTTACTTAATTATTATTAATAATTTATTGATTAAATTACTCTCGACTTATATTTTGTAGTAATTAGTTATTTGGTTGTATAGTATTTTTTTGTACCATCACATCGTGTTTAAGATTATTATTTTTTATAAGTTTTGAATAGAAGAAGAAGACGAAGAAAAAAATGAAAAGAATTGAAAAAGAAAAAAACAAAACAAAAAAATAATATAAAAAAATAAAAATTTTATATAAAATTAAAAAAAAACATATTGTTATTTAATATATTTACATGGGCAGTTGCAAAGGGGGGAAGTTGTATATGATTTTTATGTAATTACAGGGAAGCCTACATCATTAGATATTTGACATATAATATGTGTCATTACCAACAGATGTCGCTAGCGTCATTATAATTTTCATTAAACCCGTATTAATTGTAATATATTGAGATATTCAATTCTATATTTACAATCAAGGAATTTTGTTATATAATAACGGACAACTGATGAATATTCTCGGCATACTTCAGTTAGAACTATAACTCCAGAAAATTGGATGATAAAAGTATTTCTGATTATGGCTACTAAACATAAGATCTCAGTAGATTGTGTGTTAACACAATATCTAGAATATATCTGTTGGTTATGACAGACACTTCTCAATTGAAATGATATATCGATCTCCTCAGAAGATATGTGCCAAATATAAAGGAAAAAAGTCTCCTTCCCATCGCATATAAAATGCTATCCAGTGTGAACTACTGAAGTCAATGGGAAATACTGGTTCAGGCGTTTACTGCAAGGAAATAGAAATATTCAACTCATATTAACTTAACTTTGCAGCGTTTTTCAGACAGAAATCCGAGCAATGACGAAAGCGGCTGATATTATAAAAACACTTACTACCGACTAGATAGTTATGGGACCCATTAGGCACTCAAGTCGTGTACTATTAACTAAATAGCGGTTCGAGACTTCAAGGGTGATCTTCATGATATACGACAGATAGTTAAATTGTGTTCGGTTCCAGGTCATAGTAACATAGAAAGAAGTGCTATCTCACTCCTCCTATGAGCTTGCTCGTTGCCTCCAATCTAACGATTGATATGGAAACAAAAATTGAATGTACTCTTTTCGGGTCCATCGCTAAGTAGCAAACGGCGCGGGCAGCATGTTCATATGTTTTGTCCTGAACTCGAGCTCTTCGGTCTTCAAATCAATACATTATTTTAGTGTCTTAGGAATTTAACTGTAACGTGTATTAAAAAGGTATTATAATTATTTAGACATCGATAGTTGGAACTGCAAGATTTTGATGGGGTCCTCATAATACGGAAATCTGTCACTTCTGCTATATGGCTATGTCAAGACATGGAATGTTATTAATATTAGGTCGGGGAAATTTTTCATTTCATTTTTCATTCATTAGGTCGTCCAAAATGTCGATAAAATGGGAGAAGTTATCGAAGTTGACCGGCATGTTAGCAGTCGTAACATCGCCCAGGAGCTAAAAATCGACCATAAAACTGTTTTAAACCATTTACACTCTGTGCGAAAACGATCTTGGTCAAAGAGCGGTGACGCACTCAATCTGTGGGACTGGAAACGGATTATTTATTATGAGTTGCTCCCATATTGCTAAACGCATAATTCTGATCTCTACTGTCAACAACTGTACCGTTTGAAGATAGCAATTGACCAGAAACGGCCAACATTGGTCAACCAGGACAAGGTTTCGCAGGTTGGTTGAGAAGTTTTAATGCACCAAGCGATTATCATATTTTTCTTGCATTGCAAAATGTCTTTAATGATAAAAAATTGGAATCTAGGAAGGATTTTGAAAATCGACTACTTGAATTTTTGTTTTTTTGCAAATAAGGAACAGGACTTCTATGAGAGAGGCATTATGAAGGTTGGCCCAAATCGGACATTCCGAAGCATGTTTAATAAAGTCCTATACTTCATTTTTGTTATTGGAATATTGCCTTGTAGGGGCAGTGATCATTTGAAAGTAATTTTAAATGAGTTATTTATACTCTTTCGAGTCGATCTTTCATTGCAAAACTTAGATCATTAAGCTCGAAAGAGTATAAATAACAAACTTAAATCTCCTATAGTTCATATACAAATAATGGATTTATTTTCCCCAACCTAATATATTGCAGAAACATTTAATGGATCAAGGTTGGACATGGTTGTATAGAATATATTAAAAAAGTGGACCAAAACATTGTTTTTGCTAAACTTGTGCCTCCTCCATCGGCGAGTCAAAATCCGACACAAGTTTTTCTCTAGGTTGGTGTTATGGGTGTTATATGTTAGTGTTCATTTTCACAATTAAATTAATGTCCATTCTACATTATATCCATATATATAAATGGAAATATGCAAATATTTGTGTTCTTTTATAAAATTCACCTCTTGCACATGCAGTATTTGAAATCTTTTTCACTAACTGATTTGTCCATCAGAATAGATCCATTTCCTTTGAACTATTCCAAATGGATGTCAAAAGGAAATACAACATGTAACTAGTCTGTGTTTATCTCTCTCTTTCTCAATTATATTGTCGTTGTAATCCTTAACTGGTATTTAAATCTAAATCTGTGCTAAAAATTTCCCACTTAAATTAGAGGATCATTGGGAGAAGACGATACCGACGACGACGAGAAGATAATCGATCATTTAAACTTTCATTAGCTGTTTTGCGAAGCGAAGAACTACTCACGAAAGTTAGTGCGGCTACAAAACATAGAGTCCATTTCGATGTTGTTGTTGTTATTTTCCATTGCATCCATTGTCGTTACAGTATCCGCCGAGTAGTGAAGTTAACGTCTGTGGCAATTGTACGCATTCCACCATTAATTTAACATCACTTCAACATAAGTGACTGTCTTGTACGAATGTCATGTGAATGGTAACGCTTGACAGGACAACGACAAAATGATACTCATTGTCAACACAGACATTTACACAAAAGCTAAGGCATTCCACCAACCAACCAACCAACCATCCATACATTCGCACATCGACATCCATCTTCCCATACATTCATACATATCCTATCCATGGTCAGTCAGTCAGTTAGTACAAAAGGATTGAGTACTGCTCGAGTCTGCTGCTCACCCAAAAACGTGATAGAAGAAGCATTGATAACTTGCAGAAGGAATAAACAGCAAAAAAAACATGAATACAATACCTTAAAGAATGGGTGAACAAAAAGACAAAGAAGCAGGAACTCATCACGAAGAATTGTAACAAAAGGAATTGCCCCATAAAGCACCACTCTAGAGAAAACAACAGCAACAAAATACAAGGAGCTTCTTCTTGTTCATTGTCCCTCCAATGGTGAAGAGGATGCAGAAAGAGATCATGGGACCCTTAAATCTTTTCTGTACGAAGAGAAATTAATTTAGCTTTAAGATAGTTTAACAGCGAATTAAACGAGTCATACGTTATTATATTTGACAATTCCGTAGACAGCAAGTTATTTATGTACGTATGTGTAGGTAGGTAGGCAGGCAACAGGGCTCAATGGCGATCAGTAGCTTTGTGAAGGACACCAACAACAACATGAATATGAGTATGAAAAGGACAAATGTTGGACCAGGGACCTGCGTACAAATTCTCGTTTAAGGTTCGATAACAAAATGTTAAGATGATTACCTTTTTGCAGAAACACATAAGCGCGATCATCTGTAATGTCAAACAGATTTCAGTTGACATCGATGACATTTATAGCAGGCGAGATGAGGAAAGCAGTTGTTGGCGAGTGAATCCGTAACCACGCAACATCCACTGTCATGGGTATGAAATTCCAAAGGCTTAAATATATGTTTGGTGTGTTGCGAACATAAGCAGGAGCCCTTAATGGTGGGGTTTGGGTGTTTAAATTTCTTCATATGCAGATTATGTTGACAATAATGGTCAGCCAGCGATTTTGCGAGCATTATAACCCTGTTGCCGTGATGATTATTATTGTATTCATATTATGGTGATCATTCAACCAACATTCATTGATCGCCACGAAAACAAAACTGTCATCATCTTAAGTTGATTGTTGTCAGAGTCGCTTCATATTGGTACAAAATTGTAAAAACAAAAAAATTCGCGGCACAGTGTCTTGACTACATCTGACTATGTCGATGTCCGCGTATAGATTGTAAAGCTCGTGGTTCATTCGACGCCGATATTCGCCGTTCAATCACCCCAGTCTCCTTCTCAATTTGTTTAAAGGTGGCTGTTACTGCCCGCAATGTTCGATCCATTATATCGATGTCATCGGCGTAGGTGAGTAACACGTTTTTTGGTGTACAGAGTGTCATTTCTTTTCACCTTTGCGTCTCGTATGGCTATTTCCAGCACGATGTTAAACAGTTTACACGGCAAACTGTCACCTTGTCTGAATCCTTGTTTGGTATTGAAGGGCTACGATAGGTCCTTTCCGACTTTAACTGCTGACCTTGTATCACTTAAAGCTATACTGCATAACCGTACTGATTTTGCAGGAATTTCGAACACAGACATGGAATTTCTGAACGGTTAGGGCTGTCAAATGCGGCTTTATAGTCGACGAAAAGATGGAATTTAGCGCAGAGTGAAAATCTCGTCAATGGTGGATTTCCAGGTCTGAAGCCGCATTGGTATGGTACTGTAATGTCATTGACCATTGGCTTCAGTCGTTCACACAGCATACATTTTATATGCGATGGGAAGAAGACTAATTCCTCTATAGTTCGCACTTATCGTCTTGTCTCCTTTATTTGTGCACGGAACACAAGGATGCTGAGGTTCCAATCATTGGGCATGCATTCCTCCAGCCAAATTGAACTAATCAGCTAGTGCATGGCCAGTATCTGATCACTAGTTCTGAATAGTTTGGCTGGTAACCCATTGATATTTAGCCGATTAATTGCTCTTCTGACCTCATCTTGGCTAGGTGGTATACACTCCTTTATACCGCCATCTCTTATTAGTTCTGGGGTATCTTCTTCATTGACACTATTTTAGACCATAAACTTTTTAAAATGCTCCTTCCAGATCCTCAACACGCTGTCCGTATCTGTCACCAGGTTTCCTTCTTTATATCTACAGAAAGATGTGCCTGCACCAAAGCCTTCGGTTTTGTGTTTCACTCGTTGGTAAAATTTCCGAACTTCATTCTGATTCCTGTACATCTCGATTTGCTCAGGCTCACGATTTTCTTGTTCTTTCATCTTTTTCGGGGAAATACGTTTCTCCTCTCTCATTTTCCCCCGATAATTTTCTCTCGCATTTCGTGTTACTACTGTTGGCAGTATTGTCTTATACGCTGCATTTTTCACCACTCCTCAATATTTTCCCTTCCGATTTTGGCAATAAAATCTTCTAGCAGAATTGTAATGTCATGACCAGGGAAGCGGTCATATGCAGTTTATAGGTGCTCTCAAAATAAGACTTTGGTCTGCTCATCTTTGTCTTCGGTCGGAGCATGGGCGCAGATGAGACTGATGTAGAAGTACTTCGCTTTTGTACGGATTATAACAATTCGCTCATCTATTGGTATGAATCTAGTATTTTCATTGCCAAGCACCTAGAATACAAGCCTCAAAATAATACACATACATAATGATAACTTTATGCATAAATGTATGTCAGCCTTCACACACCTTCAAAATAGCGAAAATTCGACGATATCGTTATATGAGAGCTACACCAAAGGTATTGCAAAAGGAATACAAAATTTAATATACACCTTATGATGGAGGGTATAAAAATGAGTCCTATAAAGCGGTGTTATGGTCCTACGAAGGTTTTCCCTATTGATCTTCTTACTACCATAGTCACCCGAAATACTGTGCCCCGTTCATATTCACATATTTTTGCTGACCCCAAGCAATATCATCATCAAAAAAGTATATACCATGACATTGACTTTGATTTCACCTATTGAGAATAGCCTGAGAAGTAATCAGAGCAATACAACTACAACGAGAATAAAAAAAGTAAACGAAATCATCGCAGTACAGAGGATGATCGAAGAAGAACGCAGACGACTCAACTCAACAACGAACGACAACAGCCAGCCAGCCAGCCAGCCATTCAGCGAAGCAAATGTTTTCTTCCACATCAGTTGCTGTCAACTGATGTGGCTTGAATGCGACTGGAATCTGTAGCAATTGTTGACAGTTTGAATTGTGAATTGTCTCGGTGAACAATGTAAGAGGAATACTTTGACATTAACAGAAACAAAAAGCAACAACAACAACAATAAAAACAATAATGACAGTATCGGCAGCAGCAGCTAACTGCTAACAGCAATAAAGATGCCTTTCGCTGATGAGATTCGCTGGCTGACTGACTGACAGTCAATAATTCCAGTATTCACCTTTGGTTAGCAAATCAACAGCTTGTCCCAATGACTGATGAACAAACAAAAAACTAAAACCCCAAACAGACATACTGGCTGTCTTTAGTTAAGAGTTTGGGCATTTGAACAGAAATATCACTGCTCTCTCAATTATTGCCCGAAAACAATTTGGGTTATTTGAAATTTGTATTCGAAATCTTTGGCAATTGTGATTTTTGTTCATTTGAATTGTTCATTGGAAATTTATTACAACCGAATGCAATGCGAAATCTCATTAAGATGTGAATGGAGGAGATCGATGATCATTATTTGCATTGGCTTTGGGTGATAATTAGATGTTAGTTTTTCGGTTTTTGTAACATTTGGGGAAATATCACCAAAATCGAAAATGTTTTAAATGTAATTTTCATCAAGTTTGGGGTAAATTTGAATTTATGGGAATCGTGATGAGATTTGTTTATATATGCACCAACGATTTTTTTGTGGTAAATGGCTATTGAAGTGTACAGTGTCGAAATTAAGCTCATATGAAAATACGCTGATATTTGTTTTGATATTCGCTATGATGTTCGTAATTAATGCAAATTCCCAAGATACACACCATTATGCCGTGTAAAACAAATCAACTATAATACATTTATGTAGTATATCCCTTTGGGATCGATACGTCTGACTATGTCCATGTCCTAGAATAGATGGTAAAACTCAATATTCATTCATTCTATAAGGGTCTTGAATCGGGTGAGTTTGGTCAGGCGAGAGGTGGACTTGTTTTTGAATTGCTTACTCAGACCATAGTAGCGTTAGCCAACACTATTCTTCTGCGGATTTCAAAGCTGATGTTATTATTTTGTTTATGGCGGTACGGAGGTATATAAAATCGTTCACTACCTCGAAGCTGTAGTTTTCAAGTTCCACAGTTGGCCCGAGTATACTGGACGTCTTGCGCGTTAATACCATTAGCTGGATCTTCTCGCCATTTACTGTCAGTTTCACTTTCGCAGACTCATTCTCAATTCGTTCATAGGTGGCTGTTACCGCTCGCAATGTCCAAGGATATTAAAAAGGCCACACTACAAGCTGCCTCCTTGTCTGAATCCTTGTTCGGTATTGAAGAGCTCCGAGAGGTCTTTTCTGACTTTAACTGCTGACCTTGTGGCAGTTAAAGTTATCCTGCATAGCCGTATTAATTTTGCAGGAATGCCGAACGCAGGCAAGATTTTAAACACCTCTGGGTTGGGCTGTCGACAAATAGGTGGAATGTGTCGATGTGTTTTTCGCCTGGATCTTTTCCAGGATTTGGCGCAGTGTGAAAATCTGGTCTATAGTGGATTTACCAGGTCTGAAACCGCATTGATAAGATAAGATGGTAAATAATATATACCGCCATCTCCTATTGGATCTGGGGTATCTTCTTCACCGTTACTATTTGATACCAGAAGCTTTACAAGTCCAACTTCCATATCCTCAACACGCTGTCTCTATCAGTAACTATGTTTCCTTCCTCATCTACACAGGAGGACGTGCCTGTACCAAAGGCTTCGGCTTGGTGTTTTACTCTTTGGTAAATTTCCCGAACTTCTGGAAAATTCTCTCTCGCATTGTGTGTTGCTACTGTTGGCAGTGTTGTTCTTTACGCTGCGCTTTTCACTTCAGTATCACTACGAAACTCCTGATCGTACCTTGATGACGATCTTTGGTACACAATTGTGTGGTTTTGCTGCATTTTGTAGGGAGTGGGCAATTCTTTGTCATTGTTCGTCCATATTATCGGGACATGAAGCGCATTCGTCAAGCAGGTGGGTAAGTTGAGCGGAGTAGGCCGTCAAGGACGTAGGACGTCGAGTTTCCGTGTTGTGTTCAATCGCACCTTTGCTGTTACATTAAGACGGGTGCGAACCATAGCTCCTCTAATTGATCGAACGTCTAAAACACTGGATGAATGCCTTCCGTCTATCGCAATATAATCGATCGAAATCAAATCCAAAATTTAAAATTGTTTGGAAATAGGTTTTGGGTTCCGTTATGGTAGCTACTCCTTCCCAAGGGCTGAGGCATTAGCACTAAACTGACAAAACTTCTAGAAGGCTGCATGAAAAAACTTTGATTTATTGGTGATTGGTTATGCACAAACAGAAAAATTAAGCTGAAGATTGAAGGATGGGAAAGCTACAAAAATCGCAGAAAATCTCCCGAAGAATGTTATATGAATTCAACCCATAAGGGTCAGTTGTGACCATTATTGCCGATACACCTAGTGTGAATATGGACTGGTGTTGTAATTCTACTGAAGAACATTTTCGAAGAGAAAGATTACATCGCATCCAAGATCATCGGTGCTGATTCGCGTTCTCCCGTTGTCATGGTAGGTCTTCTTAGATTTATTCTGATCAATCATTTCGTACTCATGGACCGGTCATTGGTTCAATATTATAGTTGAAGATTTCAAACAATTATTTGTGGCCCTGAATTACAACCCAAAAGTTCTCAAAAGCTGGAATACTCACTGGGTAAATCTTCAATGAACAGTGCGCGAGGCAACTAGTGATTTAAACGAGAGATAAAAATATGCAAGATCTCTACAATTTTTCCCGTAGCAAGAACCACACCCCACTGAGATTCATCCTTTCAAATGACAACGTGAAGGTCCTTGTAATGTTACAAATATGTTGCTCTAAGGCTTGTATTCAATTATACTGTGTAAAATGATTTTGAGGGGTGAAAATTCTTTATGACGATGCTCTAAAGTTAATAAAGAAATAGCTTTTTATTTTTGTTTGCGAAGATTGTAGGTTATTATGCCCCCAGTCTTACGGCTAATGATGGTATGTACACTTTGACTCGGCAAACATGTGCCTCATCTAAATAATGGTTTTAAACGTCATGTTTCTTTACACGAAATCCTTTTCAGACAATTAGGAGTCGATTTACTAATGTCCTTCTGTCTGACCGGCTGGTACCTTCAATAATTTTCGGTGGGAGTAAATGACTTCATCCAAACTTTGATATATTGTATTTAGCCATTATATCGAAATAATTTGGAAAAAGCAAATGCGAATTTTTGGTCGGTAAGAGTGTCTGAAAAAAGCAACAATAAAATGCAAAACTAGTCACAATCGAGTGAGCGGTAAGTCGGCGGTTTTTAGCAAGAGAAACAGTAGACTTGTGGATATTTTTCGTCCTTATTTTATTGGTAAATTAAATACCCCAAGACGAGATTTATTGACACCAATGATCTCGTTCATAAGATTCATAAGATTGGACCTAGCTTTTTGGTCCAAATTAAGTAATTTTGGCATAAATTTCGAATACGAAACTGGGAATTACGGGGATCTGTCCTTGATTTTGAATATGAACATCCTCATATATGGATATTACAATATAACACATTTTTTAATACCAAAGCTAAACTTCGATATACGTTTTTAACAATGACGAAAAAAATGGTTTTGTAAACTAAGCAGTTCTAAATTATTTTTTGACACACCACTGTGCCACTCTACCCACCACCTACCTTCTAACAACAAATGACAATTTGGCAGTTAAATCAAACACTAAAATGCCACAACTTATCTAATAAGTGTTCGTTGCAGATAGCTTTTCCTTCGTATTGTGGAAAAAACTTTAATTAACCAATACGAAAAGAATTCGAATACCTCGGGTGCTACATTTATAGTCAATTCCAAATGCAAATGTGATGTTGTGCAATAAATTCCACAATTCCGAATTGTGCAGAGACAGAGAGAGAATGACATTATGTAAATATGTGCGGTTGACTTCCAGGTATTATTAACTGTCTCGGGCATTAGTTAAGCCAATTTGAGCTGTTGTAGAGCTTAAAATATGATCAGCTCTAATGAATCTTTGTTGTTCATCCATTATTCAGGCATCTATCGTAACATGTCTATGTCTTAATGTGTCTTTTCTATGATGATATTTCTTCTTCTTTTTCTACGTCGTCGTCATCATCTTCCACAGAGGCATTTTCACCATCCCGGAAAGAGTGACCAAAGTGTACAAAACCGTTTTTAATTTCTCCCCAGACAGAAGGTAAACATCGTTGCCAACATGTTGCGGTCATGTTAACCTTAAATTTAATTAACACACACTGGCGCACTTGCGCACTGTGGAATAACTTTCAGCAGCAGCAACAACAATAACAACAACCCAGCAACGACGACGACATCTGACAATGTTGAACAATTAATTGGAAAAATATGCTGCATTGCAGGACATCTGAGCGGGTGAAGGCGGACGAGTTTGTGGCTTAGAAAAGATGATCTGGGGAAAAGTCCCCATAAAAGTGTCGAATGTTTTGAGTGCCCCGACAGGAAAATTCAATACTTTCTCGTTGTTGTTGTTGGCTCGCTGCTGACCATTTGGGATTTATAATCAAATCAACACCAAAGCGAATAATGCCACCAACAAACAAACCAGCAGCAACGGCCAAAGTTCCATCAACGGCATCACCATTAAATCCTGGACGAATGAATGGATTGTCGGACTGCTTGTCCAGCCATGCAGCACATCCAATGGTTGTGTCAATTTTCTCTACATACATAGATGTGGTTGTGTGGCTGTCTTGGTTGTCGTTGTATTGGATAAGGAAACGAAGGTGATACAGAGACGAGCATTTGACACAAATGCCAATAGCAACAAATATGGAACAGCTAGGCGACAATTGTTGTTGTGGCTGTTGTTTGGTTTTGTTTTTCTAGCCAGGAGACGGCGTCAAAACTGATGATGATGAGGACGATGACGATCGTGGTCTAGCTTTTGTGGTCTGTTGTCTTCTGCCAAGTATGTCTGTGTCGGATTTTTGCAGAGACGTGGTTATTAAAATTTAATATGCAAGGACACCCGCGTCAATCCCTTCTATATAGATTCCTTGCTTCAGTTTTTCCAAATATGTTGCCCGCCTCAAGCTTTTCAATAGACTCCCTGAATTAGCTCGTCTAAGAAATACTCTCTGTTCCAGCTATGAACAGACTCCCTGTTTCGGCAAGTCTATAACGATTTCTTCTACGTTCTTCCGCTTGAGTCTCTTCTATAAAGGCTCACCAACGAAGGTTGTCTGCTTCAGATTATTTCGATAAAAATATCACGATGATTCGCTTTCTCTATAAAAACCTTCTGATTCCTCACGTCTATAATGACTCTTTGCTTCTGCGTTGTAGAGACTTCATGCATTTTCCCTGCCTATAAAGGATCCGTTCTTCAGTCATGTCTATAGATATCCAATTCTACGAAGACCGGTAGTACCTTCTATCTACTCCTAGGGATAGGGGTTCCCTGCTTCCGACTAATTCGCCAAAGACTTCCCACTGTATCGGCTCCTTTATAAACACTGATTCCGCTCGCCTAGAACTCTTTGATACTTAGCTGGCTTGTGACAGAACTTACGTTCCATATGCCGAGCTTAAAATAGATTTCCAGGCGCGTTGGTTCTTTTTTTGCAGTTTTTCCAATTTGAAAGACCATGTTCGGCAATGTTGTCTTCCACATGATCTTTCCATCTAATTCGTGGCCTCCCCCTTCTGCTTTAATCATCAGCTGAGAAAATGCCAATGTAATCGCTGCATCTCGATACGTCTAACAATGCCGATGTCCGAGAATAGATGGTAAAACTCATGGTTCATTCGACGGCGATATTCACCGTCAACGCAGATCGGTCCATAGATCTTTCGGAGAAATTTTCTTTCAAGCACTCCAAGTACCCATGCTTCCGATCCATATAACAGCACGGGCAGTATGAGCGTCTTGTAGAGTGTTAGTTGTTGTTGCTGTTGGCCAACACTATCCTTCTCCAAATTTCAAAACTGATATCATTAGTTTTATTTATGGAAGATCTGTAGTAGCTGTAGTTCTCTCGGTAGCTGTAGTTCTCAAGATCCGAGTCTACTGGATGCTTGCGCGTTGGTGGACTTCCTGCTTCAGGAAAACTATACCAATTAAAGAAACACCCCTTAAGTTACTCATCCCCGCAAATCCACGACTCTGTTCCCCCACCACTTTCATCTCCTGCCGAATGTAGTGGACCTACCAATAAAATGTTTTGCAACTAATGTGGATTAAAGATTACCACCATCAGCGAAACAAACTTAGATTTTCATGGCCATATTTGGATGATATGATGATGCGCACGCGCATTGAGTTGCATTGATTACGTGCCACAATGATCTCTATATGGTCAGGACGTACACAACGGCATACATACTTAGATCGAGAGGTATGCGTAACAGGCAGCAGTCAAAAGCAAAACAAACGAAAAAAACACCCGTGTATTGTCACCCTGTTCGGAAAATGTTGTTGCTACAGCTAGGGGTTACCAACAACACCAACAATGATATAGGGAATTTCTTATATTTGTAGTTGTGCGTTTGTGTGTACGTTGTCCCCAAATAAAGCTTTCTATTCCTTCATGGATATTTGCTTCACACTTCAGCCATAATGATGAGGGGATCTGCAGCATTGAGTTCGGAATAAAGGTATTCGTTTTTTTCGGATCTTTATTGGAGAAGTGATGTGCTAAAAGACAATTGTTGTTATATGTCATGTTTTAGCATGTTTCGTTACTGTTGTCGCATACGTTTCAGTTCAGCTCAGTGTAACATGTTGTCCACTGTTTCTTTTCTAGCCATCATCATCGGTATACCAAGTGATGTGATGAATAAACCCATAAACGTACATCCCAATAAAGGTTAGAAACTTAATTGCAGACGCCACACGTTTTCTCTTGTAGTACTTGTATGAAATGTTTGTTGCAGTTGCAAGCATACATACATGTATCGCACAAAGGTATCTTGTTATTGGCAGTTGTTCCACTGATATTGTGTTGGGTATTCAATTCCATTGTTATTTCGGTTTGGTTTGTGGAAGAAATAAGGGCCATAGTGGTTATAGGGATCTTACCCTACATCAAAACTAAATTTGTTCCAAGGGCCACTAAAGAAGGGTTAGGGGGAAGAGGGGGATAGGGCTAGATAAGAACGTTGGGTTAACTCTCGCAAAATATAACCTGAACATACATCGACACATTCCACCTTTTCGACGACAACAAAGCCGCATGTCTGCGTTTTGCATTCCTGCAAACTTAATACGGCTATACAGAATAACTTAACTGGCCCAAGATCAGCAGTTAAAGTCGAAAAGGACCTATCGGAGCCCTTCAATATCGAACGAGGATTCAGACAAGGTGACGTCCATTGGCTTGGAACAACTGTGAAACTTGAAAACTACAGCCTCGAGGTAGTGAGTACCTCGGTACCGACAAAAAACTAATAACATTTGAAATTCGCAGAAGGATAGTCTGCGTAGGCAATTCAATAACAAGCATACCTCTCGCCAGACCAAACTCACACTCGACAATAGGCAGATACTACCCGTGCTGTTATATGGATCTGAAGCATTGATACTTGCGAAAGCAGATGAGGCAGCTCTTGGAATGTTGGAGAGAAAATTTTTCTGAAAGATCTACTATCTATATCGGCGTCGAATGAACCATGAGTTGTACCTCTATTCTCCGACATAGACATAGTCAGACGTATCGAGCTGTAGCGATTACGTTGGATATGCCATGTTGTAAGAATGGATGAGGACGATCCAGCACACAAGGCATATATAAACGAGCCTACTGATGGTTCACGCAGTCGGGGAAGGCCACGAATTTGATGGCAAAATCAAGAGGAAGACAACATTTCCGAACATGGTCTTTCAAATTGGAAGAGCTGCACAAAAGGCCGACGCGACTGGAAATCTTGGAAATGTTCTGCCACAATCCAGCTAAGTAAAGTAAAGAAGTAAGTAAATATAACCTGAACTTCCCGGCTCCAGCCCTTCTGTGAAGACTTTTCACCTCAGCTCGTCTTTGAAAGATAACATGCTCATCTATCAAAGGCTCCCATTTCAGATCAGCTTGTCTATTAAGCCTCGTCCTCGACTATACATACTCCCGGTATTCTTCTTTTAGCTCTAGCGACTCTTCGTCTATGATATACTTCCTGCTTCAGCTCTTCTATAAAAGATTATCTGCTTCAGCTCGACTGTGAAAGATTCTCCGCTTCAACTCATCTATCAAAGTCTCCCTCTTCAGGTCATCTATGAAATACCCCCTCTGAGGGTCGTCTATGAAAGTTTCAATGCTTAAGCTCGTTTATGAAATACTCATTGATTCAGCTTATCTATGAAAGACTCCATGCTTCAGCTCGTCTACTAATCTCCATATATAATAAATATAATATATAAATATTCTCTGATTTAGGCTCCCTCGTCAGGTCGCCTATGAAAAACTCCCTTCTTCAGCTTCTCTATGAAAAATTCCCGGCTTCAGCTCCTCTGTGAAAGATTCTCTATTTGAGCTCATCTATCAAAGGCTCCCACTTCAAGCCTATGAAATACCCTATCTTCAGTTTGTCAATCAAAGTCTCTCTTCAGGTCGTTCGTGAAAGACACACTCCTTCAGTTCCTCTATGAAAGACAGTCTACTTAAGTTCAACTATGAAAGATTTACTTCATCTTATCTATCAAAGGCACCTTCTTTAGACTTCCGCTTCAGCTCGTTTAAAAAGCCTCCTTACATCCAAAAATTCTCCCATATATGTAGATTTCCTAATTTAACTCTAGGGTATAGATGAGCCTATGGTCTATATGAGCCTGCTCCCTGTTTCAGGTCGGTTATGTTAGACTCCCTGATTCAGGTCGACTATAAAAGTATGTCTACTTCAGGTCATCTATCTAAGTGATCCTCGTCAGCCCATTAATGAAAGACTTCCTGCTTCAGCTTCTCTATAAAAGATTCCCGGCTTCAGCTCGTCTTTTAAAAACTACCATATTCAGCTATCTATAAAAGGCTAATTGCTTCATCTTACCTATAAAGACTCCAATTTTCAGCTGGTCTTTAAAGAACCCCTACTTCAGCTCGTCTACAAATGACTCCTTTCCGATAATTCTGATAACTTTCCATCATTTTATTGATATTGAAATACTCTGAAATACGCATTAATAAAAGGGTCTTAAATGGTCGACCTTGACCATTTTTTTCTGTTTGCTTGTAATTTATGTGATATCATCACAGTGGCTTTTCGTTCACCTGGAAGCTGGGCAACTTAAGCTTGTTGCATTCGGCAGCATTAATTATGCAGTACACGTCCATTTGCGAGAATCACAAAACTTTGTAAACTTTTGTCATCACACCATATCGGTGAGACAATTTCCCATGAAGTCGTTTTTACGCATGACAAACATCCTTCCGAGACGTCTGTGCGCTGAAATACCATAAATTATGATGAACCTCGCGGTAATGGGGAGCCATACAATCAATACAGGGCAAAAAAATTATTTACTCTATAGAGAGAAAAAATGGGTTTATTGTTGTCACCTTAAATGATCTAGCAAATCATTTGGAATATCTGTTGAAACGCCCACCCCCTTTGAACAAACCAAACTCTAATAGATGTAGCCCACACATGAGCACATTCCTGGTTGTAAAACTTCTCTCGTGATGTTGGCTAGATCGTTGGCATTTCCAGATATTAAATATCTTTTGTTTACAACATAATTAATAAAAAAATACAAAATAAAAAAAAATAGTTCTAGCCACGCACGAATCTAGAACCATAAAATATTGACCATACCAGCACATACACGGAGACACTGGTCTCTCTATGCGTCCGTCCACCTCTGTACATGGCCAGAACATTGGAATTGTGTAAACTGAAAAGCTCTGAAACATGGAACATGACTTTTAGTTTTGAGTTAATAAACTCAACTTTAATAAAATCATTTGTCAACTTTCATAAAGTCCAACATGCATGGCATGAATGAAGCTGAAGCTGAGTCTAGACTAACGGCTCGTTATGGCCACGGAGGAGGAGAGAACGGATGAGAGATTGGTTTCTTATTGCATCGGCGACATCTACAATACTAGAAAATCGCGTGACTAATTCGCCAATAATCCTAAAACAGTCTATAAACGGTCATATTATGACTTAACTACGGCCCGAGCAACTTTATTGGCGGCATTGCTAACAGCAGCGTCAAGAATTCGATCGATCGATCTGCACTGGCAATACTCTAGGAGGCATGTTAGTGGTTGTTGTATTATTTTTAGTCCAATAAAAATACTAATCGTAGTCGAAGAAGAACAACACGTCGACGATGATGATTAAAACAACAAACAGAGGTCAACAAATTGTAACCAAATACTTGCATCTAAGTTATGCTACAACATCCTGATGATAACCACACCACATTTGACCAGACACACAGCAATTGACCAGAAGATGGGCCGAGACAAAATAAGACAAACAGTGGTAATATTTATATAGAAAAAAATATGGACGAGTTGAAGGGAGTCTCATATAGACGAACTGAAAAGAGTCTCTATAGACAAGCTGAGGAGGTCTCTATAAACGAGCTAAAGGTACTCTTTATAAACAAACTGAAGTGAGTATCTATAGAAATCTGATTGGATTCTTTATGGGCAAGCTGATGGGAGTCTTTCATAGACGAGCTGAAGGGAGTCTTTCATAGACGAGCTGAAGGGAGTCTTTCATAGACGAGCTGAAGGGAGTCTTTCATAGACGAGCTGAAGATAGTCTTTCATAGACGAGCTGAAGGGAGTCTTTCATAGACGAGCTGAAGGGAGTCTTTCATAGACGAGCTGAAGGGAGTCTTTCATAGACGAGCTGAAGGGAGTCTTTCATAGACGAGCTGAAGGGAGTCTTTCATAGACGAGCTGAAGGGAGTCTTTCATAGACGAGCTGAAGGGAGTCTTTCATAGACGAGCTGAAGGGAGTCTTTCATAGACGAGCTGAAGGGAGTCTCTATAGACGAGCTGAAGGGAGTCTTTCATAGACGAGTCTTTCATAGACGAGGTGAAGGGAGTCTTTCATAGACGAGGTGAAGGGAGTCTTTCATAGACGAGCTGAAGGGAGTCTTTCATAGACGAGCTGAAGGGAGTCTTTCATAGACGAGCTGAAGGGAGTCTTTCATAGACGAGCTGAAGGGAGTCTTTCATAGACGAGCTGAAGGGAGTCTTTCATAGTCTCTATAGGCGAGCTGAAAGGAATATCTATGTATATATATGGTGGTGTTCATAGGACTGAAAAAGACAGTATTTATGGACAATCTGAACCAATGAATCTTCATTGATGAACTGAAGCACAAAGTCTCTATAGAAGAGTTGTAGAAGAGAGTCTCTTTAAAAAAGCTGAGGTTCGGAGTCTGTACGTAGAAGGAATTCTCTTCAGACGAACTAAGAAGGAAGTCACTACAGACGAGCTGAATGTGTGGCCGCTATAGAAGGCCTAATGGAACTCTCTATGGAAGATCTGATATTGGTGAATCTGCACAGATCGGAAGTTGGAAGATCTGAAGTTGAGAGTTTGATGTTGAACGCGGATTCCTATATCATGTCTATAGACATGCTAAGGAAGGGAAATCTATAGACGAGCTGAAAAACGGAAACCTGAAACTCTACTGCAGCAGGAAGTCTATAAATACGAGATGAGGAAGGGAGACTTCATAGACGATCCGTAGCCGAGACTCCCTATGGGCTAAATGACGAAGGAAGTATCTATGGCGTAAGAAGCCAGTCTCTATATATGACTTCAAGAACGAAAATTCCGTTAGACGATCTGTACCAGACGTTATCATTTATATATTTTATTTATTTTTATACCCTTCACCACGCTGTGGTACAGGGTATTATGTCTTTGTGCATATGTTTGTAACAGGCAAAAATAATTGAGATAGACCCATGGTTCCTTTTGAGAATATGCATAGAATCACTTTCTAAGTCGATTTATGCATGTCCGTCCGTCCGTCTGTCCGTCCGTCCGTCTGTCTGTCTGTCCATGTTAAATTGTAAACAAAGTACAGGTCGCATTTATGATCCGAATTGGATGAAATTTGGCATAGGTCACTTATTCGGCCCAAGGACGAACCCTATTGAAATTGGGAAAAATCGGTTCAGATTTAGATATAGCTCCCATATATATATTTAACCGATTTAATGTAAACGGTCCCTATATATCTTTCGATCTGCACGAAATTTGGTACAGGCTAATCATTTAGGCCTATAATGATGTCTGCCAATTTTCGTGAAAATCGGTCCAGATTTAGATATAGCTCCCATATATAGTTTCGTCCGATTTCATGTAAATGGTGCCCCTAAGTCCCTATATATCTTTTGATTTGTACGAAATTTGGCATAACGTACTGAATTAAGCCTAGAGTGATGTCTGCCAAGTTTCGTGAAAATCTGTCCAGATTTAGATATAGCTCCCATATATAGTTTCGTCCGATTTCATACAAATGGTGCCCCAAAGTCCCTATATATCTTTTGATTTGCACGAAATTTGGCATAACGTACTGAATTAAGCCTAGAGTGATGTCTGGCAATTTTCGTGAAAATCGGTCCAGATTTAGATATAGCTCCCATATATAGTTTCGTCCGATTTCATGTAAATGGTGCCCTAATGTTCTTATATATCTTTCGATTTGCACGAAATTTGGTATAACGTACAGAATTGAGCCAAGAATGATGTCTGCCAAGTTTCGAGAAAATCGGTCCAGATTTAGATATAGCTCCCATATATAGCTTCGTCCGATTACATGTAAATGGTGCACCAAAGCCCCTATATATCCTTCGATTTGCACGAAATTTGGCATAACGTACTTAATTGAGCCCAGAATGATGTCTGCCAAGTTTCGAGAAAATCGGTCCAGATTTAGATATAGCTCCCATATATAGTTTCGTCTGATTTCATGTAAATGGTGCCCTAATGTTCTTATATATCTTTCGATTTCCACGAAATTTGATATAACGTACTGAATTGAGCCTAGAATGATGTCTGCCAAGTTTCGAGAAAATCGGTCCAGATTTAGATATAGCTCCCATATATAGCTTCGTCCGATTACATGTAAATGGTGCACCAAAGTCCATATATATCCTTCGATTTGCACGAAATTTGGCATAACGTACTTAATTGAGCCCAGAATGATGTCTGCCAAGTTTCGAGAAAATCGGTCCAGATTTAGATATAGGTCCCATATATAGTTTCGTCCGATTACATGTAAATGGTGCACCAAAGTCCCTATATATCCTTCGAGGTGCACGAAATGTGGCATAACGTACTTAATTGAGCCCAGAATGATGTCTGCCAAGTTTCATGAAAATCGGTCCTGATTTAGATATATCTTCCATATATAGTTTCGTCCGATTTCATGTAAATGGTGCCCAAAGTCCCTATATATCTTTTGATTTGCACGAAATTTGGTACAGCCTAATCATTTAGGCCTAGAATGATGTCTGCCAAGTTTCGTGAAAATAGGTCAAGATTTACATATAGCTCCCATATATAGTTTCGTCCGATTTCATGTAAATGGTGCACCAAAGTCCATATATATCCTTCGATTTGCCCGAAATTTGGCATAACGTACTGAATTGAGTCTAGAATGATGTCTGCCAAGTTTCGTGAAAATCGGTCCAGATTTCTATATAGCTCCCACATATAGTTTCGTCCGATTTCATGTAAATGTTGCACCAAAGTCCCTATATATCTTTCGTTTTGCACAAAATTTGGCATAACGTACTGAATTGAGCCTAGAGTGATGTCTGCGTTGTTTCGTGAAAATCGGTCCAGATTTAGATATAGCTCCTTTTTATTATAGATTGATTTTAAGTAATTGACGCACCAAGAACCAATAGGAACAAAACGTTCTGAAATTAGTCTAACCTTCTGTCACAAGTTTGTTTGAAATCGCTTAATATTTGGATAGAGCTTCCATATATATTTTCGCCCGATTTCAAGTAAATTGGGCATCAAACTCCTCATATTAGTCAGTTTGACATCAAATTTTGCACAACGTACAAAATTGAGCATAGAATTATGTAGTTGCGTTTTCTAGAAGTACAGACATAGCCCAACGGATGACCCATTTATATTTGTTTGAAGTCGATTTACATACTTTATAGATAGATCTACGTAGATTAACATTTAGATAAATATCACATATTTTATTTCATCCAATTTCATGCTAATAGTCCAGTTTAATATACCCATAGCGGTTAAGGGTATCATATAGTCGGCCCCGTCCGACTTTACTACTTTCCTTACTGGTTTTGTGCATATGTTTGTAACATGCAAAAATAATCGAGATAGACCCATGGCTCCTTTTGAGAATATGCATAGAATCACTTTTTGAGTCGATTTAAGCTCGAAATTTGGCACAGCGTAGCAAATTAGGTCTAGAATGATGTGTGTAAAGTTGTCTGAAAATCGGTTCAGATTTATATATAGCTCCCACATATACTTTCGTCAGATTTAATGTAAATGGTGCACCAAAGTCCCTATATATCTTTCGATTTGCTCGAAATTTGGCACAGCGTAGCAAATTAGGTCTAGAATGATGTGTGTTAAGTTTCCTGAAATCGGTTCAGATTTAGATATAGCTTCTATATCAGACCAAATGAACAATTTAGTATCGGTTGCAGAATGACGTGTTTATGGTTCCAATTTCATTTTACTGGTCCTTTAAAAATGCGACTTCTGTTAGGATTCATCTGTTGAATATACTCAAAGTGGTGAAGGGTATCATATAGTCGGCCCCGTCCGACTTTACTACTTTCCTTACTGGTTTTTTATTTTATTTTATTCCCACTGTCTGACAGGCATGTCGTGGTTATACCCAAAGTGATACGGAAACTGTGAGAGTCCGTGGTATAAAGAAATCTTAAGCGAGACTTAAAGGAAGTCGTTTTATTTCAATTCTGGGTGAAGATCGTGTTTTATAGATTGGAACATGTAGGCATCAGTGTTATTGAAACAATTGGTGCGGCTCCTGTTGTTGATTATCTGCGATTGTTGAAGATGTTGCTGGTGTGGAATTATTGCAAATCACTGCCACAAAATTGTGGAACAAATCAACAGCTAAAAGACTACTACAAAATACAAGAAGACGACGAAAGACAAACCACAGGAGAGCAAGGCTAAGTGAAACATTCAATAGTGCAAAGAAAATGAAAAAAAAAACAATTTCGATCTAAACATGTAACGTAGTGGCTAAAGGATTTTTTAATTGCTTACCATGTTGTTCAAGATCAGTATGATCAAAAATTGCAATGGTTGGGAGTGTGTGTGCGTCTGTGCGTGTGAGTACTTGTACTCCCATGCTCATGCGCAGTGCAATACTACTATTATATTTACGTTACGCTACATACGCTTGTTTAATCATTCGTTCGGAATGGCATCCAAAAAATTCACCGCTTTTGTCCAATGGAGGTTGTTTTGGTCCGCGTTGTGGCTGTGGCAGCCAAGTATTTGTATTTATCAGTCAGAATGGCAATCACCACCACAACCTCCAACACACAACAAAAACAAAACAAACAGAAAATGATTTTTGCAACAGATGTCCAGTCAGTGTGAGAGTGAGAGAGCGGGCCGTTGTGCTGGCCTGTTATTTAGTTAATGTGGTGACACGTACTCACACATTGGGCCATTACGGCTGTGGAAAAATCAGGGTCATATATCAACAAATATCCGAAGATAGTTTCCAGAACAAAAGTTTACTCAAACAAAAGGTCTAAGAGTCAAAAGAATTTCGGAGATGGGAATTTTTCCGATTTTCTGAAAATGTTTAGGGTGACTTTAGGAAAATTTCCGATAAAATGGGCCACTGTAAAAAAATTAAGAAGGGTTCGGGGTTGAGGGGGGGCTCAAACGAAAGGTCTAAGAGTGTACTTTCAGAATATGTGGACCATATAGGCAAAAAGAATTTCGGAGATGGGAATTTTTCCGATTTTCTGAAAATGTTTAGGGTGACTTTAGGAAAATTTCCGATAAAATGGGCCACTGTAAAAAAATGAAGAAGGGTTCGTCATATTTACAGTGGCCCATTTTACCAGCGAAAAAGTTTGGTGGTTTGTGTCTTTGCTAGTTACATTTTAAATTTATCTTCACGGACATAGATATATGGTCGATCTGCGTCGATGGAGAATATTGCCGTCGAATGAATCATCAGCTATACCGTGTATTCTCGGACATCGACATAGTCAGACGGATCGAGCTACAGCGACAAAGTTGGCTAGGACATGTTGTGAGAATTGATGAGGATACCCCCACTTAAAAGGCCTACAAAAGCGAGCCAAATGATGGTTTACGTATATGGGGAGGGCCACGACTCCGATGGAAAGATAAAGTAGAAGACAACATTTCGGAACATGGTATTTTAAATTGGTTGAGATGGGCACAAAGCCGACACACTTGGAAATCCTTTTTAAGCTCGGCTTATGGAACAACCTCAAATTATTGCGATTGAAGTTTGCAACGTCTGACTCTGTTCTGCTACTGCTCCAGTACGGCTGTTGGTACTATAGATAACTCGAGACATTAGATTAACAAATTGCAGGTTGTGACGATCCAGATTAGGCTTTGCTCTTCTACGGATCCTTAACTTCACTGTCACTCACACTATCCCGAGGTCATGTATAAAATACCTAGCTAATTCGGACGTCTTAAATAAAAATGTGCCCCATTGTGCACGATTATAGTGTGGCATTATCATTGCCCCCATAGCTGCACAACAACCAACATATGATAATTGCCACAAAAAAGTCAAGTTTTATTGAAAATACCTCAAATGTCAAAGCAAAACGTTTAAAAATCTCATAAAATGATTATAACTTCTATGCCTGGCCCCCAAGCCCCTAAAAGTCCTACAAAGCATTCGAATTTGCAAAAAACGAAAAAAGAAACATTCTTCCGTTGCAACGTCCATCTGTCTGGTGGGACTTTATTACGGAAATCTCAGTCTTTGTGCGATTCTCCTTATCGTCTCTTTGGTCTGCAGACGACACAACAACAACAGCAACTACGAATTGATGGCAAAATTGGTGTTTGTTTGTGGCTACAGCTGCTGCAGCTTTGGTTGTTGTTGTTGTTATTGCGACAAATGAAAGGAAATGCGAAATGTTTTATATCAATTAGCCGAACACTAATTGCCGCAAATACATTGCGGCATATTTGTGTGTGAGGAGTTCGCTCGTTCTTGCATCGCTAGGAGGAACATTCGGACGGGACGATTGAATGAACGAATGAACAACCATTGTCTCTCACCCAAACATCTTGGGAGGGGGCATCTCCAACCAAACAAGTGTGCATTATTCACACAAAATTGTAGAAGCAGCATTCCGCCAAATAAGCTGGACATACCCATGTGCTCTGTGAATCTTTTAAGGTGATTGGCTTTCATTTTCAATTTACCTCCAAACCACAAAAAGGAGTTGCAATTTTTTTAGCTAGCTTGCCACAAATTGGCTTTCTCTAAGAAAACGATAGAAGAAGAATGATAGGCAACAATGTTGAGAAATATTTACCAAATCAGCTTAGAAGATAATTATTTTATTTTCGTTAGATATTTGTCTAATGAAAAAGGTAAGTAATGCGAGATTAGTTGTTTCTGAGAGCGCCATAAAAGTAGAAACAACCAGTTGGGGAGGAATTTTTTATGGATATACTTTTTTTTGGAATTGGCAATACAATTTGAAAATTTAGAGATCAATGCGCACATGTTTTGTTTATTATTGAGAAGTATGCAACAAGAGTACAAAATATTAGCAGAACTATATATATATCTAAACTAATTAACACAAGACGAGATTTTGTGACATCCACATTTTATAAGTTATATAAGTGTAAGGTTTTCTGTGCAACGATCCAGGTATTTAAGGAATCTAGGTATTTAAGGAACCTATATCTAAAGTCTTTTAAGCGATATTTTTGTAGAAATTGTATTTGAAATAATGGTTACTTGTCAGAGAGAGAGAGAGAGAGAGAGAAATGTTTTCTTCTTTGTCTTGTCTCAATTTTTCTTACAATGTTAAATTTTCGGTTGAGCTTGTTGTTCTATAAACACTGCAATATAAGAATTGCATTTGGCATTTAAATCGAATTAATTTGGAAAATACATATGCGAATTTTTTAGCATCAATGCAGAGGTCGGCAACAGTGTCTGAAATGAAGAAGAAGATAGGATGCAAAACTAGCCACGAGTCAGTGGAGAGAGAGAGAGAGAGAGACCGATTGTAAACAAGAGAAACGGTAGACAAACAAACAGTTGCAAAACTAACAACCAACAAGTGAGGGGTGTAGGTATTAACGATTAATCTATGAATCTTGAAAAAAACATAACATATGAAACACCATCTACCGAAAAATTAAAATACTAATAGTAAAGTTATCAACCACTACACACACCCATGCATTTGAAGGCGATTTGTTAGACGAATTTCAATACTAACTCAAAATACCTAATATGGGAACCCTTTGATGTCTGTTATACACTGTTCTAACCTCTGAGAAAACGTAATACCAAATTACACTTGGTTTGCAAAATTCTGTTAATCGAGCGGAACTTCTATAGTCAAAACATTGACATAGAAATTATTAATTATCTTAAACTGCGAAATAACTACGTATAGACATATCACTTCCAAAATTCGCATGAGACCACCAAATTACCTAAAATGGGTAGGAGGGACCACAAATGGGATATTTTAAACATGCGAAGAGATTTTCATACTTCAAAAAGGTGGAATGAGGAATGAAAGATATTTGGTAGGAAAATGCGGCTAAAGCCTGTTATATGGCAGGCTATACCAAAACGTGAACTGATATGTATAATCAATACGAAAAATTCGAAAAGTATTATAATTGCTATCAAAATCAATTACTCGGTATTTTGAGGACTTTGGTAATATTTTTGATCGAATTGGTTCTAATTTGATATTTTCGTAAGGTATTGGCAGAACTTCCCCAATAAAGTGGCTGGGAACGATCTAATTCCGGGCTCTAGGAGAGTGAAAAGTCCAAGTTCTGACATAGACACCACATTAAAGCCCCTCCCAATTTTCACGATTTTAAAGTTTTCATCCACATTATCCCACAGAAGTGGTTGTAATTTGACTTTCCGTGTGCTTTCATATTTGTCGACAATTCTCTATATTTTCCGTTGCTCCCGTGCCATTTTAGTCATTTTTAAAGTGTGCCATTTCCTCAACAAAGTGGCTATAATTTTCGATAAAGGTGCATCGTTAGATATACTCCACAAAAGAAGAAGTACCCGACCTAGTTTTCGGCAAATTCCTCTGTGAAAAAAACTTCGCTACACAAAATGTCCACCATAGACCAGATTTTCAATCTGTGCCAAATCCAGGAAAAGACCCAAGAAAAACACATCGACACATCCCATCTATTTATCAGCTATAAAGCCGCATTCGACAGCCCTAACCGTTCAGAAGTCTTTTAAGCCATGTCTGTGTTCGGAATTCCTGCAAAATTTATACGGCTGCGAATAATAACATTAACTGACACAAGGTCAGCAGTTAAAGTCGAAAAGAACCTCTCGGAACCCTTCAATACTGAACGAGGGTTCTGACAAAATAACAGTTGTCGTCTGACCTTTAAAACATCCTGCTAGAAAATGTCATACGAGATACATGTAAATCGCCTACACAGATGACATCGACAAAATGGTTCGTACATTGCGAGACCAAACTCACACTCTGCAAGACGCTGAAACTACCCGTGCTAGTGTATGGATCCGGAGCATGGGTACTTGCGCAACATATGAGGCAGCTCGTGGAGTGGAGTGTTTCTTCGAAAGATCTACGAACCGCTCTGCGTTAGCGGTGAATATCGAAGTCGAATGAAACACGAGCTAAACCATCTATATACGAACATTGACATAGTCAGATGTATCTAGCCTCCTAGCCAAGAAAGATCAAATGGAGGATGACAGGTGAAAGCATGGACTTTCCAATTGGAAAAACTGGGCACAAGATCGACGCACCTGAACATCTTTTTTAAGCTCCGCTTATGGAACCAATACTCTGTCTCGAGAAAGCTAATTAAGTAACTATGTATTTTTAACACATGAGTTTCGATACTTTGGAAAGGGCACAACAGATGTCATGTTTAGTGATAAAAAAATTAATTTTCATTTTGCACATTTTTGAAAAACAATGACAAAAAACCAAAAATAATAATGCAGAAATATAGTACGACTTTTTTTGAATACAAAAGGGGTAATTAGTTTGAGATTCATCCCACAAACCATATAGAGCGGACCTGGCCTGCTATATTTCTATACAACCAATTACGATGCAATAGCGATATCTATCTCGACATGGAAACTACACTTACCCACACCTATTCAGTGGTTAGAGTCCTAACTAATGCTACAGTAACTATTCACCATAATGGACAGCCTAATAAGGATAAATTTAGTCAGTATAATGATATAGTTCTATGCAGTACATTTTTGTCAACTCTAGATTTTTTTTGGAATTTTCAATACGGGAATATGTAGTACGGTGATTAACTACTTCATTCCAGAACTACTTAACGAACATATTGTGAGAAACTTTCTTTATGGACCATATCCACCAAACAATATACAGGTATATTTTAAAAGCTCACCTTAAGTCACGAAACATCTTCATTCATTAAGACCTCCGGCTGAGTTGCCAAAATCAAACACCAACAACCACAACAACAACAACTTTGCAAAAAAAATAATGACCAACAAAATACTAACTTAATATTGCATGTTATAATGACCAAACTCGTAAGCAACTCGACGATGACGGAACTGCAACGAAACTGAAAACTATCCAAAAACCAAACAAAACGGGAGAACTGAAATGAAAATCGAAAATGTTAAACAAATGAAGATGTGAACGACGCTGTGAACGCCAATGTTACAAATGTGTGGCAACAATCGGCACCACTTTTAGCCCTAGGCGTTGATTGGCCATGGAACCGTTCGTTTTGGCTGCAACAACACGGCCAATATAGTCAGCGATCAGCGACCGACCGGGTGGCACAGGCACACACCGACACACAGTATGCAAACATAAATTTGGGGGAATTTGTTGTTCTCCCCCTCCACGAAAAAAAAACCAACAGAGCCCAGGATGATTGGATGGACGAACGCGCGGACAGACAAACAAATGGACAAATGAATGGTTGTCTGTGTGGTGGAATGCATGAGAGCCAACAATGAATTTAGCCAGGAGTTGATGAACTTGCCATACCCGTTGCTGATGCTGCTGCTGTTGTTGTTCATGCAATTTCTACTCCCGTGTTGTTGCTGTTGGTTCCTGCAATGTTATGGCCTCCTATAGATCATTTGATTTTGGCCCTTGGTTACACTCCTCGTGTGCGCCTGTGCCCGGTGTTGTGTTGGTGTTCAGCAATTTAACACACTTCAGAGCGTGAATTAAGGGCAATTTAGCCAAATTAAGCAATCTTCGTTTCGTTTTTTCGCTGTTGCTGTTGTTGTTGGCTGTTTGCTTTCCTTTCGTTCGATCCTTCTCAGTGCATAATTTCACTTTAGTACTTCGTGTCAGAGAATTCATAAAACGATCTCATCATTTCATAAATCAAAATTCTTTTCGAACTGGCGAACTGATGGTGTTGCGTTGCTGTTGTTGTTGTTGCGGATTTGAGTGGCTTACTTATATTTTGGGTATAAAAACAAATTAAAAGCTTTCAATTCGTTTTGTTTTTTATTTACTTATTTGAAACGAAATAAAATGAACTGACTTATATATGTGACCTATTTTTTAAGAATGTTTGTTTAAGGACTCTCACACAGTTAGGAGCAATGAAAAAAGTGTTTTTTGGAATCTGACTTAAAGAACTACAAAAAAATGCCTGCAAATACCCAGGTTTCGTGTGAGTATTTTAAGGAATTTTCAATGAAAATCACGGCTTTAATGGTCGGTGTTTGAAAAATATTTGTTCAAGAATTTAGTTTTTTTGAATATTCTATTATTCAGGGTCTTTTTCGTTGCTTTTCCATAGCAAATTGTGTTTTCCGAGTGTGTTTCCAGGTGCAACCGCGACGAGGTCAGTGTCCACAATTGAGATGAAAGAAGGACCATTTTAAAGCCAATCAAAGCCGATTTATGGTATCACTCATCCCTTACGTAAACCACGAGCTATACCATCTATTCTCGGACATCGATATAGTCAGACGTATGGAGCTGCAGTGCCTACGGTGGCTAGGCTTTGTTGTATGGATGGATGAGGATGCCAGGCCAGAAGGGCCATAAATTTGACCCTCAGACCTAAGCCTTATGGCTAATGAGGGTATATACAATTTGATACGGCAAAAATATTTGACCCACAAAGGGTCAATATTCTATAAAGATATAAATTAATATGAAGAGAATTGAATAATCGATCTGATCAACATTAAATCCGAAACATTTTTTATAAAAACATATACCTAATATAAAACGAATAATAAACCTGTGTGTTATTCCCAAAACTCTGCAAACTATAGACTAATGGCATATCAATTTATAGGCCAAACCGAATGACACTTTTTTACTTGTTTTATTACATCTCCATTTTGATGGGTAAATATCGGAACAGAAGTTGTTGCAATTGAGCATTGCAAGGTTTTGGAGGGTGAAAATATAGTTTATAGGTCCTTACTTGCTTATCTGGCTTATAACAGAACGGTTGTTCCACAAGCCGAGTTTAAAAAATATTTCTGCGCTTCTCATCCAATTTGAAAGACCATTTCCGAGATGTTGTATTCTACTTGATCTTTCCATTGGATTCGTGACCCACCCCTTCCGCAAGAATCATCATTTGGCTCGCTTTTATATCCCTTTTGAGCTGGGGCATCTTCATCCAATCCCTCAACATGGCATAGCCAACGTAATCGTTGCAGCTCGATACGTCTGACTATGTCGAAGTCAGAAAATAGATTGTATAGCTCATGGTTCATTCGATGGCGATATTCATCATCGACGCAGATCGGCCCGTAGGTCTTAGGAAAATCTGCCTTTCGTATGGCCTTTTCCAGCATGATATTAAACAGATCACACGAAAAACTGACACCTTGTCTGAATCCTCGTTCGGTATTGATGCCCTCCGAGAGGTCCTTTCCGACATTAACTGCTGACCTTGTACCAGTTAAAGTTATCCTGCAGCCGTACTAACTTTGCAGGAATGCCGATCGCAGACATGGCTTTAAATACCTCTGAACGGATAGGACTGTCAAATGCGACTTTATAGTCGACGAATAGGTGGAATGTGTCGATGTGTTTTTCGTGGGTCTTTTCCAGGATTTGGCGGGTCTGAAGCACATTGGTATAGTCCAATAATGTTATTGACCATTGGCTTCATTCGTTCACACAGCACGCTGGATAGCATTTTATATTTATATGCACGGGACACAGGATGCTGATTTTTGTCCAGCTTCTGATGAAAAATAGTCACACCATTTTTGGGTGGTCCTGGCCAAATTGTCCAACCAAAGAGGCTGTAATTTGATATTCCAGACTCATAGTGAATTATACAACGCTTCAATATAGGATAATGTCTAACGTAGTTCCCATGTAAAGGCGCAACCCTATTTTTGGTTTTGAGGACGGACTTTGGAGATGGATTTTTTTTAAATATTTTGTGGGATGACTCTCTATGATCTAAGGTTGGATTTTTACATATATTTTTAGGAAGAACACTCATTGAGGATTTATAAAATTTTATAAAAAAAATATTCTAAGGAAGGACTACCTGAGTATTAGGAATGGATTTTTTAAAAAAATATATTTAGAAAAAGAGCCTCTTTTTAAATATATTTAAGGAAGGTCACTCATAATTAGTTTTTAGCATGTTTTGTGTAAGAACTATTGAGGAACGGTTATAACTTATAAGAGCGGATTTTTGAGACAACATAAATAAAAACTTTCTGGGATATAAGCGTTGATTTTTAAGACCTTTTAAGGGAAGGACCAGGCTATTAATGTGGATGTTTTAAAGTCGTTTTAAGGGAACGAATAAAAAATTTAAAGGACTATCCAGGATTATTCAGTATCCTGTACTGACGTGGACGATTCTGTGGGCTTTAAAATTAATTTGTAATAGAGCATGTCATTTGATTTTTATGTATGTAAGTAAATTTAGAATTGCAATAAATCAGTTCAATTCGGGTCCGTATAGACTAATTTAAAACAAATAACCGCACAATAGCCAAATATTTGAATGAAGTACAGCGCTAACTTTGGATGGGTACAAATGTACTAAGGATGTTGACCTACGCAGCTAATAATTTTAAAAATTTATAAAAAATATATTAATAAAAAATATTTATAATTTTTTCTTGAATTATGTGTGACCTCAAGAGTGATTCATCCAACTTTGATCCAAATATTTCCATTACTGTAAATTTTACAGCAAAAAAAACCCTACTTAAAATACAACTTGTAACTTAATTATTTCGGAGACCTCCCATGTCGTTGTCGTTGGTATTGACTTTATTACAATTAAATTTTCGGTTCGTTCAGCTATTCTTAGACATATCATCTACAAATTATAATAAAACATACCCATAATGGATCCATCAGCTAGATCAGTCATTGTAACCAAGTTACACAACACTGACTCTTACTGTCTACTTACAACCTGGCCGGAGTAAATTACGCTTGTAACTACTACCAAAAATGGCAATGAGACCTTTATGTTTTTTTTTTCTGTCTACTAACAGCAGCCAACAACAATGACAACAACAACATTGTACTTTTGCGTGTTGTTAATTACATTCGAATTACAATGATTCTGGGATATAAAAAAGGGCCACACACACAGTTCGAAAAAAAAAACAAAAACACGTCTGCAAACGCCACGTTCATGTCGCAAGTGTTGTTTTGCTTGTTAAGAGCTTTTTTTTGGTTTGGATTGGATTGTTCCCTCGGCTTGTCATTGCTGCTGCTATCAACCTCTGTCCATATGCTGTTGTTGACCAAATCGAAATGACAGGCGTTTGTAACAATGTATGGATGGTAAGGTATGTGGATAGTAACAGTAAAAGTGTTGCAGTGGAATGATGATTGATTGTGTGTATGAGTTTTTTTTTATAACCTACATAATTTTTAAGGAATATCCGTATGGGTTTAGTTTGACGTAAATTTAATGAGCAGCTTATAGCTAATATAATAATAATATACCATAATCCTTATTTTAGGTGTTTATAACCTACATAAGTATCTAGGATTTTTGCATTAAGGTTTATTTTGGCCCAAAGACACAGAATCTTCGAAGAAAATAATATGTCAGAATCCTTTCTTATATATATATTTTTTTTTTTCAAAATTTGTAATACAAATCTGCCAAAAAAATCATTCCGTCTCCCCTATCATTTTTAATTTAATTTCAGTTATTTTGGATTACCACAAGTTTGGCATCTCAGATTTTTATTTTTTCTCGTAGGGAATTTTGTGCACTGAAGTGTGAAACAACTTTGACACTTTTTGCATAATTGACACGAGTCTCCGGATCAGATCAATTCAGTTCAGATCAGAGTTGCCTATGTATGACACAACGTATGTCAGATATTGAATTACCTCATCTCAAAATAAAAAAAAATATAACGAAATATGTCAGCCACATAATATTTCACACTAATGATCATTAAATAGGTACAGAGGCTGGGTATAGGATCTTTGAAGGGATGACGAGGCAGAGAGTGTTCTCAAATCAAATTTGAACAAATGTCAATTTGAATTGTGCCACAAAATTCGCTGTCTATGGAGAAAAAATTGAATAAATCTCAACATTTTTTGCGGTCTCCATGTTGTGGTATTAAATTTCTTCCCCCATATGGAAAGAGATTACATTCTAAGCTTATAAAGTCCACATGAAAAAAAAAACAAATATTAAAGAAACCCCACTGAGTGTGATAGAGAAGGGATTTATTGGAGAGAACGAACACGTGCTAGAAACATGAATGTTAATAGATTTTGAAATTCGATTTCTGAAAGGAGTAGCAACATTATAGGCATGAAATATTTTTGAAGGGCCTTATAGGCGTACATTTTTAAATAATATTTTCTGAGGACTATTACAGGTAAAATATTGGATTTTTAAATAATTTTTTTTTCAAGGACTGTTAGAGCTATAAGCGTGGATTTTTTAAATATTTGTTAAGTACTATCAAAAATATTTGGGCGTGGGTTTTTTATTTTGTTTTTTTTTTATTATTTTTTGATCAAAGCTACATGCGTTGATTTTTTAAAGATTTCTTCAAGGGCTATCAGAGATATAGGCGCGGATTTCTTAAATATTTTTTCAAGAACTATCAGAGCTATAGGCGTGGATTTTTAAAATATTTTTTCAAGAACTATCAGAGCTATAGGCGTGGATTTTTAAAATATTTGTTCAGGGACTATCAGCGACATGGCGTGGATTTTTAAAATATTTTTTTCAGGGTCTACCAGAGCTATAGGCGTGGGTTTTTAAAAATATTTTTTCAAGGACTATCACAGATATAGGCGTGTATTTTTAAAATATTTTTTCAGGGACTACCAGAGCTATAGGCGTGGATTTTTTAAATATTTTTTCAAGGACTATTTAAGCCATAGGGGTGGATTTTTTAAATCTTTGTTCAGGGACTATCAGCGACATAGGCGTGGATTTTTAAAATATTTTATCAGGGGCTACCAGATCTATTGGCGTGGATGTTTACAATATATTTTTCGAGGACTACCAGATCTATAGGCGTGGATTTTTACAATATTATTTTCAAGGACTATCAGAGCTATAGGCGTGGATTTTTAAACTATATTTTTCGAGAACTATTATAGCTATAGGAGTGGATTTTTAAACTTTTTTTAAAGACTATCAGAGGTATAGGCGTGCATATTTAAAAAAATATTTTCAAGGACTATCACAGCCATAGGCGTGTATATTTAAAATATTTTTTCAAGGTCTATCAGAGCTATATGCGTGGATTTTTAAACTATTTTTTTTTCAAGGACTATCAGAGCTATAGGCGTGAATATTTAAAAAAAATATTTCCAAGGACTATCACAGCCATAGGCGTGAATATTTAAAATATTTTTTCAATGACTATCAATAAATAATATTTTTTGAAGGACTATCAGGTAGACATAGAGGTCTGTAACTGCAGTTTATTTTTCTATGCATTTTTCAAATCTTTCATTACCTAACTATATGTATCTAAAGTATATAAATATCTGTATACAAAATTTAATTTTATTTTCTAAATATTCACATTTTCTCATGCTCAAAAAGTATTTATGACATTGTCATGAATCGTTAAAGAAGTCATTTCATTGAAACATATGTGTGCGTGCGTATCTCGAAACCTTCTCTTACAGCATTATAAGATTACGATAAAAGTAATATGGGCTTGTTTCCCCCATTGAATTTGAACATGATTTTAATACGACTGAATGTCGTCGCTTAGACATTTCACTTTGTTAACAACATCTCAATGAAATTCAGCAGTTCAGTTCATTGAAATTCTCACAAAACTAAAATCTTGTTTTTTGAGTCTTCTTCTTCGTCGTTTTTTCGTAAGGGAAATCAGACAGGCCTACATTTTCAGTGATCACTTCATCATCATCAGCGTCCAAATGTGTTGTCATCATCATTTGCTTGCCAAATGCCCTGACAATGCCTAACTCCGGTTAATTCATTCATCATTACGGATTGTCTGCATCCGACGTTTGCTAGCTAGCTGACTGGCTGGCTGTCTGCCATGCCATTACCTCTGCCGCTGTCATCATTATCACTATCAATGAATTTAACCAACCATTCCCCCCAAACTCAATCCATTTCTTGAGCCAACGACGACACAATGTTAATAATCAGGTAGTCATGAATGATCAGAATTTTGTCTCTTTATGACTGGTTATTAACAACTTTAAGCGTTGATTGCATTAAATTTGTCATCGATTTGAAAGCCACTTTTGTTAAGCTGACGGCTGATGAAGATGCAAATCAATGACGGGACGGGATGCTACAACATTCTTAAAACTAAAAAAAAAAAATGAGCCCTAAAATGGCCAGGCTGATGATGATGTTGTTGTTGTCATCTTTGGTATTCAATTCACCATCTAAATGTATTAGGAGACCTGTCACTGCAAACATTTAAAATACATTTTGACATTTCATTGGATGGGTGGATGGATGGATAAATGTTGGCGAAATATCCATTTTTTGTGAACATTTCGGGAATAACCGTCAAAAATATAATCGATTTTTGGAAATATTTTTTGAAGAACTATTTGAGATATAAACTTTGCAGATTTCTTAATAATAAGTTCTAAGTTTTAATAAGGGAAGGACTATCGAAGCTGTAAGTGTGAATTTTTTATAATAGGAATATGAATATGTGACGGACTTTCAGGGGTATAAGCGTGACTTTTTAAATACTATTGTTTGCAGGACTATGTCAGCTATAATCGTTGATTTAATAATAATATTTTTAAAGGACTATCGGAGCAATAAGCGATGGTTTTTAAACACTGTTTCTAAGGACTATCCGAGCTATAAGCGTGGAGTTTTAAATAATATTTTTTGAAGGACTATAATAATATTTTTTGAAGGACTATCAGAGCTATAAGCGTGGATTTTTAAATAATATTTTTTGAAGGACTATAATAAAATTTTTTGAAGGACTATCAGAGCTATAAGCGTTGATTTTGAAATAATATTTTTTAAGGGCTATCAGAGCTATAAGCGTGGATTTTTAAATAATATTTTTTGAAGGACTATAATAATATTTTTTAAGGACTATCAGAGCTATAAGCGTGGATTTTTAAATAATATTTTTTGAAGGACTATAATAATATTTTTTGAAGGACTATTAGAGCTATAAGCGTGGATTTTTAAATAATATTTTTTGAAGGACTATAATAATATTTTTTGAAGGACTATTAGAGCTATAAGCGTGGATTTTTAAATAATATTTTTTGAAAGACTATCAGAGCTATAAGCGTGGATTTTTAAAAAATATTTTTTTAAGGACTATCAGAGCTTTAAGCGTTGATTTTTAAATAATATTTTTTGATGGACTATCTGCCCGATAGGTGTACATTTTTTAAACAATTTTTTTGAGAGACTGTCTGCCCTATAGGTGCACATTTTTAATAAACATTTAAACATTATACATTAAAAAAATATATATAATTTTGTTTTTTTTATTTATTAAATTACTACTACAGCAGTAAATGTGGGCTTTTTTAAATACTAAATCAAAACTTTCAAAGGCAGAAGAGTGAATTTTTTAATAATCTCTGTTGTTACCCCCATCCCTCCTTATCCTGAATGTAACATCCAGTACTTCTAACCACCATTTGTAGCCCTTCTACAAATTCCACTGAAATG